>NC_073355.2:49382500-49672500 GCF_027580225.2 Misgurnus anguillicaudatus
GCTACACAAGTCTTTCAATGGAGATATATTGACACAAAGAGAAACCCTGCTGATGACTGCTCTAGAGGTGTGAGTGCAGAAAGGTTCATTAGGAACCCAAGATGGATCTCTGGACCAGAGTTTCTTTGGTCATTAGAAGAGGACTGGCCAAATGAATCTGTGAACAATGTTGAACTTTGTGAAGATGATCCAGAGGTGAGGAAATCTGCAATAGTGAATGCAATCATTCAGACATGTGAGGAAAAGCCCACAGACAAGTTGCTCAATCATTTTTCAGACTGGCTGAAGTTGAGAGTAGCTGTTGCATGGATCCTCAAAGTTAAAGAAGCATTAAAATGTCTTGTGCAAAAAAGAAACGACTCAAAGAAAGATTGTAAGAAAACTCAAAGGGTAACCAGAAGGACAATAGGGCATGTCAAAGATGACATAAAGGAAGCAATAACAGTTGATGATCTGATAATGGCAGAAAAGGCTATTCTCTCCTATGTACAGAGACAAAGTTTCCCTGAAGAGATCAACATGTTGCAAGAGGGCGCTTCCAATGTGAAAAAGAACAGTAGCATATACAGATTGGCTCCAGTGCTGGACAATGGAATCCTTAGAGTGGGTGGTCGCCTCAGAAGAACAGCAATGCCTGAGGAAAGAAAACACCCTGCCATTTTGGCCAAAAACCACCACGTCTCTACTCTGATCCTACGCCACTTCCATGTTCAAACTGGACACGGAGGAAGGAACCACATGCTATCTCAGGTACGAAAAACATACTGGAGTCTTTTCAAGTTTGGATATATACCACAGAAGACGCTGGAGACAGGTCCAGTATATAGCTGAGCTGTTCTGGAAGAGGTGGCTTCTGGAATATCTCCCTCTCCTACAAGAACGACAAAAATGGTCAAGAGCAAGAAGAAACTTCATCCCAGGGGACATTGTCTTGATAGCAGACAATACTGCTCCTCGCAGTTCGTGGCTACTGGGAAGAATTGTTGAGGCCAAACCTGATGCCAGAGGTCATGTCCGAGTTGTGAAGCTGAAAACAAAGACAAGTGTATTGGAAAGGCCAGTGTCCAAAATCTGCTTGCTGTTAGAGGGTGACGAAGGTTCTCTAAAGAAGTCCTGAATATTCAAGAACATTGAAGATAAGTTGACTCTTTAAATTTTGAGTTTCATTTTGAATTTTACTATAAGATTTAAATAAATGGAATATATGTTTTGGAAAAGTTAAGCTGCAAGTATATATGGCTCCTTTATTAATTTAAAAAAAATAATTGTTTTGCCTCTACAGAAACAATTAGGGGCCGGAATGTAGGAGCCAAATCGAGCTTTGTGTTAATTTTATATTTCTTTCTTGTCAGTAGTAGTAAGTGACTATTATGTGGCCATTGGACTGTCTACTCCACCTAGAGGACTGTTGGGAGGTTGAAGGTGAAGCCCAAAGGGAAAGGCCTTAAGAACAGGAAGTCACAGCAACTGGGGTGGCTGAAAGGGCAAACAGTCTTTTGACCGTGTGGTGGTGTGCCATATAAGAGACTGCTTTAGTTTAATTGTTTTTCTTATTTTACTTCAAGTTTTCTGTAACATTATAACATTCTATCAACATCAATAAATGCTCATTGTACAAATTGGATCAACCTCTATCACTCATCTACTTAACTGCACGCGTCAAGACATATCCAACTCAGCCACAAGTATTAGCAATTCAGGGAGCAAAGGAACGACCAGAAAAGGCTAATACAATATATATATATATATATATATAATGACATTGGAATTTATATTTATATGAAATTGCAGTCAGCAGTGTTTAAAAAGGCACAAGGCTGAAATCAATTCTTTTTTGAATGTGTGGTTCACAGTTTTGACAACAGTGTGTTAGCATTTGAACAAAGTGCTGTAAATCCACAGTGTTGTGCAGGTTGTGGTTAAAGTCATGGGATAAGTGTGTTAAGTTTTGAAAACTGTGTTTAACCAATGAGAAATGAACTAGAGTTTGGTCCACATGAACTGATGCTGTGCAGACTGTAGTTAGAGTTTTGCACATGTGACTCCAGTTGTGCCCACGCTTAATAATTGTCAATAAGGGTGTCACGATTTCGATTTTAAATCGAAATCGATCGAAATTAAGTCACAGCTTCGAACTTCGAATTAAAAAATGGGATCGTCGATGCTGCCACGTCCCCATTTCACGTCTGGTCGGCTTGCCAAGCGAGGATAAACACTCTCAGAGATGCCTTTAAAAACATCTGTCCAGCAGAAAGCGATCATATTTTAAACACGAGGGATGTATTACAACTCCTTGAAATGCATATCATAAACAGGATTACCAGTGATCTGACTTTGGACAGAGCGCAGCTCTCTGCACGTGCGCGATAGTGAGGGAGGCGCAAAGATGCAGCGGGTTATATTTTAAACAAAAGGATAGTTTGCCTCAGCTTGCATGAAACTCATAAAACTGAACAAATACATAAGGATTACTACTTTAGTTTATGTTCAGACTTCGGACAGATGCGAGAGCGCGTGCAAGTGAGACAGAGAGAAGCGCAGCTGCTTATGATGCTGGATTTATTTCAGATGCTATGAGTCCAAGACACACGCATTAAGTCCATGTTAGAGATACGATGCAAGACGCTGCTGATGCTGATGACAGCCGCGAGACTAGAAAGCTCTAGAATATCAGCAGTGAACTCCGTCTCTGATCGGCGCACAGGGACAAAAATAAATAAATAAATAGCCTAAATTAAACGCACAAATTACATAGCCTGCACTGGTGTCATCCTGATTTACCACTTTGTAAAACGTATTCCAGGCAACCCTTTTCTGACATTCTATTTCCTTTGTTTTTAATTCTCATTTTTTGAGTTTGCCACGTACCTCCTTCGCAAGCGTTGATAAGAGCTGTGTCAAAATGCATCCTCAACGAATGGATCCTTAACAGCCGAGGATATCCCAAACAATTAAAAGCTTTATTAAATAAAAGTGTGTATTTATTAGAAAACTTTTTCTTGTCACTGTTTTAGTATTATAAGTTACGTTTTGTGTTAATATTATTCTGTTTATGTTGCGTATATTTCTAGGTTGATTATTTGATATGCTGTTGAATAGATTAATCTACATCGATGTGTCATATGTTCTAAAATAAATTAATATTTTTCTGATTACATATTTATTTTAATAAGTCAGAAATTCTCTTCTACAACTTCTGTGGCTGCCACTATGAAAGGCAGAGAGGTTGCATGCTTAGAAGGACAGAGCTAATAACAAGCAGTCGACCGAATTTAATTAAAATATTATTTTTCGTCACGTCATCCGCCCGATCCATGTAACTGCCAACCGCGCATAGTCCATGTGTGTGCAAGAAGGAATCCTCTCTCTACAAGCTCTCGCGTTAAGTGAAGCCCACAAACCCCTATGCGAGTTGTGCAATGTGCATGTTAATGTTAAAGTATTATAATAATAATAAATATAGCTGCAAGCAGCAATGGCGGGCCCTCGCACGTTTTTTTACCGCTACACGGTGCGTCCGAGAAAACGATGCACGGTGGGCAAGGGCATCAAGTGGGTAAAATATCAGTGGGCTATTTAATGTTGTTTCTGAGCCATTTGGGGACTGTAGGTAAAAGAAACCCCACATTTTAGACAAACAGGGGCACTAGTGAGCCACTAAATAGACACGCCTTTATCTGACCTTTTTGTCAACACTTAACAGCCGAAAACTCTGATGTGTGTGCCAAATTTAAAGTTCAACTAAGCACGCCAAGAGCCTTAAACATGCCTGAAATTAAAGTAAAGTTTGACGCATTGCCATGGGAACAGCATTAGAGATATCAAAAATCCCTTCGCAATTTATCATCTACAATGTCTCGGCATCATCTTGACCACTTCTCGTGTAAATCGCATGAAAATCCTAGAAGGAGTATTTAAAAGTTAACTGTATGGAACTGAAAGGCTTAAATATGCCTTTAAAATGAAAGTAAAGTTTGACGCGTTGCCATGGGAACAGCGTTTGAGATATCAAAAATCCCTTCGCAATTTATCATCTACAATGTCTCGGCATCATGGTGACCACTTTTGGTGTCAATCGCATGAAAATCCTAGGAGGAGTATTTAAAAGAACATTGCATGGAACTTTCAAAATAATCCAGCTTTGTGACTGACACACTTCCTGGCGCCTGCTGGTGGCGCTATACCCGGGAGTCACAATAGGCACATCGATGCGATCGGAATCTTCAGACGAACAAACATCCCGCGTGTCATTACAATAAGACATTTTTTGCCTTAGATATTAGACACTTCCTGTTTCTCTGATTTCGCCACAAATTTGTCGGCTCGCCATGGCAGAACCGTTCGAGATATCAAAAATCCCTTCGCAATTTAGCAAGTCCAATGTCTGGACATCATGTTCAGCACTTTTGGTGTCAATCGCATGATTCCTCTAGGGGGAGTATTCAAAAGTTCAACGCATGCATTTTTTAAACGATCCAAAATAGCTGACTTCCTGTTGGGCGGAGCTTAAATGTTAGAGGGCGAAAGTTGTTCGGGTCGATGAGATCTGTATGCGTACCAACTCTCGTACATGTGCGTACATGTTTGCACGATCTGTGCATCAATGTTTTTTTTTGCATTACAGGGGGCGCTACAGAGCCCCCATGCCACGCCCGTGTTCCAGCCTTTGTCCGTTCGCAATGACGGACGACTCTAACGTCTGTGCCAAATTTCAAGAGTTTTCGAGTATGTTAAGGCACCCAAAATGCCCGAAAGTGTTAAAAAAAATAAAAATAAAAAAAAAAATAAAAATAAAAAAATATAGCTGCAAGCAGCGATGGCGGGCCCTCGCACGTTTATTTACCGCTACACGGTGCCTCCGAGAAAACGATGCACGGTGGGCAAGTGCATCAAGTGGGTAAATATCGGTGGACTACCCATTAAGGGACTGTAGGTAAATGAAACCCAACATTTTAGATAAACGGGGGCGCTAGTGAGCCACTAAATAGACACGCCTTCATCTGACGTTTTTGTCAACACTTAACAGCCGACAACTCTGATGAGTGTGCCAAATTTAAAGTTAATCTAAGCACACCAAGAGCCTTAAATATGCCTGAAATAAATGTAAAGTTTGACGCGTTGCCATGGGAACAGCGTTCGAGATGTCAAAAATTCCTTCGCAATTTAGCGTCTACAATGTCTCAGCATCATGTTGACCACTTCTGGAGTCAATCACATTATTTCCCTAGAAGGAGTATTTAAAAGTTTACTGCATGCAACTGTAAGGCTTAAATATGCCTTTAAAATGAGAGTAAAGTTTGACACGTTGCCATGGGAACAGCCTTCAAGATATCAAAAATCCCTTCGCAATTTATCATCTACCATGTCTCAGTATCATGTTGACCACTTTTGGTGTCAATCGCATGAATATCCTAGAAGGAGTATTTAAAAGAACATTGGATGGAACAGTCAAAAAAATCAACCTTTATGACTGCAACACTTCCTGGCGCCTGGTGGTGGCGCTATACCCGGGAGACACAATAGGCACATCAATGCGTTCGGAATCTTCAGACGAACAAACACCCCGCGTGTCATCACAATAAGACATTTTTTGCCTTAGATATTAGACACTTCCTGTTTCTCTGATTTCGCCATGAATTTGTCGCCTCACCATGGCAGAACCGTTCGAGATATCAAAAATCCCTTCGCAATTTAGCAAGTACAATGTCTTGACATCCTGATCACCACGTTTGGTGTCAATCCCATTAATCCACTAGGAGGAGTATTTAAAAGTTCACTGCATGCATTTTTTAAACAATCCAAAATGTCCGACTTCCTGTTGGGCGGAGCTAATATGTTAGAGTACGAAAGTTGTTCGGGTCGATGAGATCTATATGCGTACCAACTTTCGTACATGTGCGTGCATGTTTGTCTGATCTATGCACCAATGTTTTTTTTTCCATTACAGGGGGCGCTACAGAGCCCCCCTGCCACGCCCGGGTTCCAGCCTTTTGTTTTCTGCGATGACGGACGACTCTGACATCTGTGCCAAATTTCAAGAGTTTTCGAGTATTTTAAGGCACTCAAAATTCCCAAAAGTGTTGAAAAAAATAATAAAAAAAAAAAAAAAAAAAAAAAAAAAATAATAAAAATAATAATCCGAGCAAAAACAATAGGGCTTCGCACCTTTCGGTGCAGGCCATTCTGGCCTGCTCCTCGGTGCTCGGGCCCTAAAAAAATAAATATAGCTGCAAGCAGCAATGGCGGGCCCTCGCACGTTTTTTTACCGCTACACGGTGCCTCCGAGAAAACGATGCACGGTGGGCATGTGCATCAAGTGGGTAAATATCAGTGGACTATTTCATGTTGCTACTGACCCATTTAGGTACTGTAGGTAAAAGAAACCCCATATTTTAGACAAACGGGGGTGCTAGTCAGCCACTAAATAGACACGCCTTTATCTGATGTTTTTGTCAACACTTAACAGCCGAAAACTCTCATGTGTGTGCCAAATTTAAAGTTCAACTAAGCACGCCAAGAGCCTTACACATGCCTGAAATTAAAGTAACGTTTGACGCGTTGCCATGGGAACAGCGTTCGAGATGTCAAAAATTCCTTCGCAATTTATCATCTACAATGTCTCGGCATCATGTTGACCACTTCTCGTGTCAATCGCATGAATCCCATACGAGGAGTATTTAAAGGTTCACAGCATGTTACAGTCAGCCTTAAATATGCTGGAAAGTGAAAGCAAAGTTTGACGCGTTGCCATGGGAACAGCGTTTGAGATATCAAAAATCCCTTCGCAATTTATCATCCACAATGTCTCACCATTATGTTGACCACTTCTGGAGTCAATCACATTATTTCCTCAGGAGGAGTATTTAAAAGTTTACCGCATGCAGATGTAAGGTTTAAATATGCCTTAAAAACGAAAAGAAAGTAAAGTTTGACAGGTTGCCATGGGAACAGCGTTTGAGATATCAAAAATCCCTTCGCAATTTATCATCTACAATGTCTTGGCATCATGTCGACCACTTCTCGTGTCAAACGCATGAAAATCCTAGGACGAGTATTTAAAAGTTAACTGCATGCAACTAAAAGGCTTAAATATGCCTTTAAAATGAAAGTAAAGTTTGACGTGTTGCCATGGGAACAGCTTTTGAGATATCAAAAATCCCTTCGCAATTTATAATCTACAATGTCTCGGCATCATGTTGACCACTTTTGGTAACAATCGCATGAAAATCCTAGAAGGAGTATTTAAAAGAACATCGCATGGAACTGTGAAAAAAAATCACCTTTGTGACTGACACACTTCCTGGCGCCTGGTGGTGGCGCTATACCCGGGAGTCACAATAGGCACATCGATGCGATCGGAATCTTTAGACGAACAAACATCCCGCATGGCATCACAATAAGATATTTTTTGCCTCAGATATTAGACACTTCCTGTTTCTCTGAATTCGCCATGAATTCGTCGCCTCGCCATGGCGGAACCGTTCGAGATATCAAAAATCCCTTCGCAATTTAGCAAGTCCAATGTCTCGACATCATGTTCACCACTTTTGGTGTCAATCGCATTCATCCTCTAGGAGGAGTATTTAAAAGTTCAACGCATGCATTTTTTAAACAATCCAAAATAGCTGACTTCCTGTTGGGCGGAGCTTAAATGTTAGAGGGCGAAAGTTGTTCGGGTCGATGAGATCTATATGCGTACCAACTCTCGTACATGTGCGTACATTTTTGCACGATATGTGCATCAATGTTTTATTTTGCATTACAGGGGGCGCTACAGAGCCCCCGTGCCACGCCCGTGTTCCAGCCTTTGCCCCTTCGCAATGACGGACGACTCTGACGTCTGTGCCAAATTTCAAGAGTTTTCGAGTATGTTAAGGCACCCAAAATGCCCAAAAGTGTTTAAAAAAAATAAAATAAAATATAGCTGCAAGCAGCAATGGCGGGCCCTCGCACGGTTTTTTACCGCTACACGGTGCGTCCGAGAAAACGATGCACGGTGGGCAAGGGCATCAAGTGGGTAAAATATCAGTGGGCTATTTAATGTTGTTTCTGAGCCATTTGGGGACTGTAGGTAAAAGAAACCCCACATTTTAGACAAACAGGTGCACTAGTGAGCCACTTAAGAGACACGCCTATGTCTGACCTTTTTGTCAACACTTAACAGCCGAAAACTCTGATGTGTGCAGAGATGTATAGTAACGAAGTAGAACTACTTCACTACTGTACTTAAGTACTAATAGGCAGTATCTGTACTCTACTGAAGTATTATTTTTTTCTCCTACTTCCACTTTTACTTCAGTATATATTTTCGATGAGTTTAATACTTTTACTCCAATAAATTTTTTATGTGCTGCATAGTTACTCGTTACACTCAAATGTTACGAATCATTCCAAACCTACATTATCACTGCCGGAGCGGTGATACACATTAGAAACACACACAGATTGTGGTCTAAACCAATAGGAGATAGTGAAGAGCGGACCCCTCCCTCCCTCTCACTCACAAATATGAGCTGCGGTTGTGGACAAATGTGAAGTGAAGAGAGAACCAAAGTGCACGAGACAGACCGATAGAGAGAGAATTCGCGAGAAAGGGCGAGTGTGCGCGAAAGAAGGAAACCTAAATACATTGAAACATCTTGTACCTTTACCTATTACCATTACATCGACTAATATTTTATTAATTCTGAATTTTCTATTGCCATATTAGTTAAATTAATCTGAACATTCCTGTCCTTGTACTCCTGCTACAGCCAAAGCAATTGTGAGTGTCCTTTAGCTTAAACATTTGAAATAATATAAACAATATTATATTCAAACTTTTGACTGTTTTCTTTAATAACTACATTACACAATACTTGTACTTTTACTTTCAGTACTTGAGTAGTATATTTTAAAATAAACTACTTGCAATACTTAAGTACAAAACATGTTTAATACTTCAGTACTTCCACTTAAGTGGTGTGCTCACTTTTTTGATAGAGCACTTATACTTTTACTTAAGTCTGGGTCCCTAGTACTTTATACATCTCTGGATGTGTGTGCCAAATTTAAAGTTCAACTAAGCACGCCAAGAGCCTTAAACATGCCTGAAATTAAAGTAAAGTTTGACACGTTGCCATGGGAACAGCGTTCGAGATGTCTAAAATTCCTTCGCAATTTATCATCTACAATGTCTCGGCATCATGTTGACCACTTCTGGTGTCAATCGCATGAATCCCATACGAGGAGTATTTAAAAGTTAACTGTATAAAACTGAAAGGCTTAAATATGCCTTTAAAATGAAAGTAAAGTTTGACAGGTTGCCATGGGAACAGCGTTTGAGATATCAAAAATCCCTTCGCAATTTATCATCTACAGTGTCTCGGCATCATGTTGCCCACTTCTCGTGTCAATCGCATGAAAATCCTAGAAGGAGTATTTAAAAGTTAACTGTATAAAACTGAAAGGCTTAAATATGCCTTTAAAATGAAAGTAAAGTTTGACAGGTTGCCATGGGAACAGCGTTTGAGATATCAAAAATCCCTTCGCAATTTATCATCTACAGTGTCTCGGCATCATGTTGCCCACTTCTCGTGTCAATCGCATGAAAATCCTAGAAGGAGTATTTAAAAGTTAACTGTATAAAACTGAAAGGCTTAAATATGCCTTTAAAATGAAAGTAAAGTTTGACAGGTTGCCATGGGAACAGCGTTTGAGATATCAAAAATCCCTTCGCAATTTATCATCTACAGTGTCTCGGCATCATGTTGCCCACTTCTCGTGTCAATCGCATGAAAATCCTAGAAGGAGTATTTAAAAGTTAACTGTATAAAACTGAAAGGCTTAAATATGCCTTTAAAATGAAAGTAAAGTTTGACAGGTTGCCATGGGAATAGCGTTTGAGATATCAAAAATCCCTTCGCAATTTATCATCTACAATGTCTCGGCATCATGGTGACCACTTTTGGTGTCAATCGCATGAAAATCCTAGAAGGAGTATTTAAAAGAACATTGCATGGAACTTTCAAAAAAATCCAGCTTTGTGACTGACACACTTCCTGGCGCCTGCTGGTGGCGCTATACCCGGGAGTCACAATAGGCACATCGATGCGATCGGAATCTTCAGACGAACAAACACCCCGCGTGTCATTACAATAAGACATTTTTTGCCTTAGATATTAGACACTTCCTGTTTCTCTGATTTCGCCACAACTTTGTCGGCTCGCCACGGCAGAACCGTTCGAGATATCAAAAATCCCTTCGCAATTTAGCAAGTCCAATGTCTCGACATCATGTTCACCACTTTTGGTGTCAATCGCATGCATCCTCTAGGAGGAGTATTCAAAAGTTCAACGCATGCATTTTTTAAACAATCCAAAATAGCTGACTTCCTGTTAGGCGGAGCTTAAATGTTAGAGGGCGAAAGTTGTTCGGGTCGATGAGATCTATATGCGTACCAACTCTCGTACATGTGCGTACATGTTTGCACGATCTGTGCATCAATGTTTTTTTTTGCATTACAGGGGGCGCTACAGAGCCCCCGTGCCACGCCCGTGTTCCAGCCTTTGTCCGTTCGCAATGACGGACGACTCTGGCGTCTGTGCCAAATTTCAAGAGTTTTCGAGTATGTTAAGGCACCCAAAATGCCCAAAAGTGTAAAAAAAAAAAAAAAAAATAAATAAATAAATAATAAATTCGAGCAAAACCAATAGGGCTTCGCACCTTTCGGTGCAGGCCATTCTGGCCTGCTCCTCGGTGCTCGGGCCCTAATAATAAAATATAGCTGCAAGCAGCGATGGCGGGCCCTCGCACGTTTGTTTACCGCTACACGGTGCCTCCGAGAAAACGATGCACGGTGGGCAAGTGCATCAAGTGGGTAAATATCATGCTGCTACTGACCCATTTAGGTACTGTAGGTAAAAGAAACCCCACATTTTAGACAAACGGGGGCGTTAGTGAGCCTTTAAATAGACACGCCTTTATCTGACGTTTTTGTCAACACTTAACAGCCGACAACTCTGATGTGTGTGCCAAATTTAAAGTCAATCTAAGCACACCAAGAGCCTTAAATATGCCTGACATAAAAGTAAAGTTTGACACGTTGCCATGGGAACAGCGTTAGAGATGTCAAAAATTCCTTCGCAATTTAGCGTCTACAATGTCTCAGCATCATGTTGACAACTTCTGGTGTGAATTGCATTATTTCCCTAGAAGGAGTATTAAAAAGAACATTGCATGCGACTGTCAGGCTTAAATAAGCCTTTAAAATGAAAGTAAAAAGTTTGACGCGTTGCCATGGGAACAGCGTTTGAGATATCAAAAATCCCTTCACTATTTATCATCTCCAATGTCTCGGCATCATGTTGACCACGTTTGGTGTCAATCGCATGAATATCCTAGGACGAGTATTTAAAAGAACATCACATGGAACTGTCAAAAAAATCAACCTTTGTGACTGCAACACTTCCTGGCGCCTGGTGGTGGCGCTATACCCGAGACTTACAATAGGCACATCGATGCGATCGGAATCTTCAGATGAACAAACACCCCACGTGTCATCACTATAAGAAATTTTTTGCCTTAGATATTAGACACTTCCTGTTTCTCTGATTTCGCCATGACTTTGCCGCTTCGCCATGGCAACACCGTTCGAGATATCAAAAATCGCTTCGCAATTTAGCAAGTCCAATGTCTTGACATCATGATCACCACGTTTGGTGTCATTTGCATGAATCCCCTAGGAGGAGTATTCAAAAGTTCACTGCATGCATTTTTTAAACAATCCAAAATGGCGGACTTCCTGTTGGGCGGAGCCAAAATGTTAGAGGGCGAAAGTTGTTCGGGTCGATGAGATCTATATGTGTACCAACTCTCGTACATGTGCGTACATGTTTGCACGATCTGTGCATCAATGTTTTTTTTTTGCATTACAGGGGGCGCTACAGAGCCCCTGTGCCACGCCTGTGTTCCAGCCTTTGTCTGTTCGCAATGACGGACGACTCTAACGTCTGTGCCAAATTTCAAGAGTTTTCGAGTATGTTAAGGCACCCAAAATGCCCAAAAGTGTTAAAAAAAATAAAAAAAAATAAAAAATTTAAAAAATAAAAAATAAAATAAATATAGCTGCAAGCAGCGATGGCGGGCCCTCGCACGTTATTTTACCGCTACACGGTGCCTTCGAGAAAACGATGCACGGTGGGCATGTGCATCAAGTGGGTAAATATCAGTGGACTATTTCATGTTGCTACTGACCCATTTAGGTACAGTAGGTAAAAGAAACCCCATATTTTAGACAAACGGGGGCGCTAGTTAGCCACCAAATAGACACGCCTTTATCTGACGTTTTTGTCAACACTTTACAGCCGAAAACTCTGATGTGTGTGCCAAATTTAAAGTTCAACTAAGCACGCCAAGAGCCTTAAACATGCCTGAAATTAGAGTAAAGTTTGACGTGTTGCCATGGGAACAGCGTTCGAGATGTCAAAAATCCCTTCGCAATTTATCATCTACTATGTCTCGGCATCATGTTGACCACTTCTGGTGTCAATCATATTATTTCCTCAGGAGGAGTATTTAAAAGTTTACCGCATGCAGCAGTAAGGTTTAAATATGCCGTAAAAATGAAAGTAAAGTTTGACAGGTTGCCATGGGAACAGCATTTGAGATATCAAAAATCCCTTCGCAATTTATCATCTACAATGTCTCGCTATCATGTCGACCACTTCTCGTGTCAAACGCATGAAAATCCTAGGAGGAGTATTTAAAAGTTAACTGCATGAAACTGAAAGGCTTAAATATGCCTTTAAAATGAAAGTAAAGTTTGACGCGTTGCCATGGGAACAGCGTTTGAGATATCAAAAATCCCTTCGCAATTTATCATCTACAATGTCTCGGCATCATGTTTACCACTTTTGGTGTCAATCGCATGAAAATCCTAGAAGGAGTATTTAAAAGAACATTGCATGGAACTTTAAAAAAAATCCAGCTTTGTGACTGACACACTTCCTGGCGCCTGGTGGTGGCGCTATACCCGGGAGTCACAATAGGCACATCGATGCGATCGGAATCTTCAGACGAACAAACACCCCGCGTGTCATTACAATAAGACATTTTTTGCCTTAGATATTAGACACTTCCTGTTTCTCTGATTTCGCCACAACTTTGTCGCCTCGCCATGGCAGAACCGTTCGAGATATCAAAAATCCCTTCGCAATTTAGCAAGTCCAATGTCTCGACATCATGATCACCACGTTTGGTGTCAATCCCATGAATCCCCTGGGAGGAGTATTTAAAAGTTCACCGTATGCATTTTTTAAACAATCCAAAATAGCCGACTTCCTGTTGGGCGGAGCTAAAATGTTAGAGGGTGAAAGTTGTTCGGGTCGATGAGATCTATATGCGTACCAACTCTCGTACATGTGCGTACATTTTTGCCCGATCTGTGCCCCAATGTTTGTTTTTGCATTACAGGGGGCGCTACAGAGCTCCCTTGCCACGCCCGAGTTCCAGCCTTTGCCGGGTCCTAATGGCCGACGACTCTGACATCTCTGCCAATTTTCAAGAGTTTTTGAGTATGTTTAGGCACCCAAAATGCCCAAAAATGTTAAAAAAAAAAAAAAAAAAAAAAATATAGCTGCAAGCAGCAATGGCGGGCCCTCGCACGTTTTTTTTCCGCTACACGGTGCCTCCGAGAAAACGATGCAAAGTGGGCACGTGCATCAAGTGGGTAAATATCAGTGGACTATTTCATGTTGCTACTGACCAATTTGGGTACTGTAAATAAAAGAAACCCCACATTTAGACAAACGGGGCGCTAGTGAGCCACTAAATAGACACGCCTTTATCTGACCTTTTTGTCAAAACTTAACAGCTGACAACTCTGATGTGTGTGCCAAATTTAAAGTTAATCTAAGCACGCCAAGAGCCTTAAATATGCCTGAAATTAAAGTAAAGTTTAAAGCGTTGCCATGGAAACAGCGTTCGAGATGTCAAAAATTCCTTCGCAATTTAGCATCTACAATGTCTCAGCATCATGTTGACTACTTTTAGTGTCAATCGCATAAACATTCTAGGAGGAGTATTTAAAAGAACATCACATGGAACTGTCAAAAAATCAACCTTTGTGACTGCAACACTTCCTGGCGCCTGGTGGTGGCGCTATACCCGAGACTCACAAAATAGGCACATCGATGCAATTAGAATCTTCAGACGAACAAACACCCCGCGTGTCATCATAATAAGACATTTTTTACCTTAGATATTAGACACTTCCTGTTTCTCTGATTTCGCCATGAATTTGTCGCCTCGTCATGGCAGAACCGTTCGAGATATCAAAAATTCCTTCGCAATTTAGCAAGTACAATGTCTCGGCATCATGATCACCACGTTTGGTGTCAACCCCATGAATTCCCTAGAAGGAGTATTCAAAAGTTCACAGTATGCTTTTTTTAAACAATCCAAAATGGCCGACTTCCTGTTGGGCGGAGCTAATAGGTTTGATTGTGAAAGTTGTTCGTGTCGATGGGATCTATATACGTACCAACTCTGGTACATGTGCGTACATGTTTTCCCGATTTGTGCACCAATATTTTTTTTGCATTACAGGGGGCGCTACAGAGCCCTACTGCCACGCCCGTGTTCCAGCATTTGCCCGGTCCTAATGGCCGACGTCTTTGAGGTCTGTGCCAAATTCCCGGTGTTTTCGAGCATGTTAAGGCACCCAAAGTGCATGCCAAGTGCTTAAATATGCCTGAAAATGAAAGTAAAGTTTGACGTGTTGCCATGGGAGCAGCATTCGAGATATCAAAAATCCCTTCGCAATTTATCATCTACAATGTCTCAGCATCATGTTGACCACTTTTGGTGTCAATCGCATGAAAATCCTAAGAGGAGTATTTAAAAGAACATCACATGGAACTGTCAAAAAATTCACCTTTTGTGACTGCCACACTTCCTGGTGCCTGGTGGTGGCGCTATACCCGGGAGTCACAATAGGCACATCGATGCGATCGGAATCTTCAGACGAACAAACACCCCGCGTGTCATCACAATAAGACATTTTTTGCCTCAGATATTAGACACTTCCTGTTTCTCTGATTTCGCCATGAATTTGTCGCCTCGCCATGACAAAACCGTTCGAGATATCAAAAATCCCTTCGCAATTTAGCAAGTACAATGTCTCAGCTTCATGATCACCACGTTTGGTGTCAATCCCATTAATCCACTAGGAGGAGTATTTAAAAGTTCACCGCATGCATTTTTTAAACAATCCAAAATGGCCGACTTCCTGTTGGGCGGAGCTAATATGTTAGAGTATGAAAGTTGTTCGGGTCGATGAGATCCATATGCGTACCAACTTTCGTACATGTGCGTACATGTTTGTCCGATCTGTGCACCAATGTTTTTTTTTTCATTACAGGGGGCGCTACAGAGCCCCCCTGCCACGCCCGTGTTCCAGCCTTTGGTTTTCTGCGATGACGGACGACTCTGACGTCTGTGCCAAATTTCAAGAGTTTTCGAGTATGTTAAGGCACTCAAAATTCCCAAAAGTGTTGAAAAAAAAAATAAAAAAAAAAAAAAATAAAAAAATAATAAAAAATATAGCTGCAAGCAGCGATGGCGGGCCCTCGCACGTTTTTTTAACGCTACACGGTGCCTCCGAGAAAACGATGCACGGTGGGCACGTGCATCAAGTGGGTAAATATCAGTGGACTATTTCATGTTGCTACTGACCAATTTGGGTACTGTAGGTAAAAGAGACCCCACATTTTAGACAAACGGGGGCACTAGTGAGCCACTTAATAGACACGCCTTTATCTGACCTTTTTGTCAACACTTAACAGCCGACAACTCTAAATTTGGCACACACATCAAAGTTAATCTAAGCACGCCATGAGCCTTAAATATGCCTGAAATTAAAGTAAAGTTTGAAGCGTTGCCATGGCAACAGCGTTCGAGATGTCAAAAAATCCTTCGCAATTTAGCATCTCCAATGTCTCAGCATCATGTTGACCACTTCTGGTGTCAATCGAATGAATATTCTAGAAGGAGAATTTAAAAGTTCACTGCATGGAACTGAAAGGCTTCAATATGCCTTTAAAATGAAAGTAAAGTTTGACACGTTGCCATGGGAACAGCATTCGAGATATCAAAAATCCCTTCGCAATTTATCATCTACAATGTCTCAGCATCATGTTGACCACTTTTGGTGTCAATCGCATAAACATTCTAGGAGGAGTATTTAAAAGAACATCACATGGAACTGTCAAAAAAATCAACATTTGTGTCTGCAACACTTCTTGGCGCCTGGTAGTGGCGCTATACCCGAGACTCACAATAGGCACATCGATGTGATCAGAATCTTCAGACGAACAAACACCCCGTGTGTCATCACAATAAGACATTTTTTACCTTAGATATTAGACACTTCTTGTTTCTCTGATTTCGCAATGAATTTGTCGCCTCGCCATGACAGAACCGTTCGAGATATCAAAAATCCCTTCGCAAATTAGCAAGTACAATGTCTCGGCATCATGTTCACCACGTTTGGTGTCAATCCCATGAATCCCCTAGAAGGAGTATTCAAATGTTCACCGTATGCATTTTTGAAACCATCTAAAATGGCCGACTTCCTGTTGGGCGGAGCTAATAGGTTTGATTGTGAAAGCTGTTCGGTCGATGGGATCTATATACGTACCAACTCTCGTACATGTGCTTACATGTTTGCCCGATTTGTGCACCAATAATTTTTTTGCATTATAGGGGGCGCTACAGAGCACTACCGCCACGCCTGTGTTCCAGCGTTTGCCCGGTCCTAATGGCCAATGACTTTGAGGTCTGTGCCAAATTCCCGGTGTTTTCGAGCATGTTAAGGCACCCAACGTGCATGCCAAGTGCTTAAATATGCCTGAAAATGAAAGTAAAATTTTACGTGTTGCCATGGGAGCAGCATTCGAGATATCAAAAATCCCTTCGCAATTTATCATCTACAATGCCTCAGCATCATGTTGACCACTTTTGGTGTCAATCGCATGAAAATCCTAGGAGGAGTATTTAAAAGAACATTGCATGGAACTGTCAAAAATCCACCTTTTGTGACTGCCACACTTCCTGGTGCCTGTTGGTGGCGCTATACCCAAAACTCACAATATGCACATCGATGCGATCGGAATCCTTGGCCGAACATACACACTGCGTTTCATCCCAATAAGAAATTTTTTGCTTTAGATATTAGACACTTTCTGTTTCTCTGAATTCGCCATAAATTTGTCGCCTCGCCATGGCAACACCGTTCGAGATATCAAAAATCCCTTCGCAATTTAGCAAGTCCAATGTCTCAGCATCATCTTCACCACGTTTGGTGTCAATCGTATGAATTCCCTAGGAGAAGTATTTAAAAGTTCATGACTGACACACTTCCTGGCGCCTGGTGGTGGCGCTATACCCGGGAGTCACAATAGGCACATCAATGCGATCGGAATCTTCAGAAGAACAAACACTCCGCATGGCATCACAATAAGACTTTTTTTGCCTTAGATATTAGACACTTCCTGTTTTTCTGAATTCGCCATGACTTTGTCGCCTCGCAATGGCAGAACCGTTCGAGATATCAAAAATCCCTTCGCAATTTAGCAAGTCCAATGTCTTGACATCATGATCACCACGTTTGGTGTCAATCCCATGAATCCCCTAGAAGGAGTATTTAAAAGTTCACTGCATGCATTTTTTAAACAATCCAAAATGGCTGACTTCCTGTTGGGCGGAGCTAAAATGTTAGAGGGCGAAAGTTGTTCGGATCGATGAGATCTATATGCGTACCAACTCTCGTACATGTGCGTACATGTTTGCACGATCTGTGCACCAATGTTTTTTCTTGCATTACAGGGGGCGCTACAGAGCCCCTGTGCCACGCCCGTGTTCCAGCCTTTGCCCGTTCGCAATGACGGACGACTCTGACGGCTGTGCCAAATTTCAAGAGTTTTCGAGTATGTTAAGGCACCCAAAATGCCCAAAAGTGTTAAAAAAAATAAAAATAAAAATAAAAAAAAAAATAAAAAAAAAAATAATAAATTCGAGCAAAAACAATAGGGCTTCGCACCTTTCGGTGCAGGCCATTCTGGCCTGCTCCTCTGTGCTCGGGCCCTAAATATAGCTGCAAGCAGCAATGGCGGGCCCTCGCACGTTTTTTTACCGCTACATGGGAAAACGAGAAAACGATGCACGGTGGGCAAGGGCATCAAGTGGGTAAAATATCAGTGGGCTATTTAATGTTGTTTCTGAGCCATTTGGGGACTGTAGGTAAAAGAAACCCCACATTTTAGACAAACAGGTGCACTAGTGAGCCACTTAAGAGACACGCCTATGTCTGACCTTTTTGTCAACACTTAACAGCCGAAAACTCTGATGTGTGCAGAGATGTATAGTAACGAAGTAGAACTACTTCACTACTGTACTTAAGTACTAATAGGCAGTATCTGTACTCTACTGAAGTATTATTTTTTTCTCCTACTTCCACTTTTACTTCAGTACATATTTTCGATGAGTTTAATACTTTTACTCCAATACATTTTTTATGTGCTGCATAGTTACTCGTTACACTCAAATGTTACGAATCATTCCAAACCTACATTATCACTGCCGGAGCGGTGATACACATTAGAAACACACAGATTGTGGTCTAAACCAATAGGAGATAGTGAAGAGCGGACCCCTCCCTCCCTCTCACTCACAAATATGAGCCGCGGTTGTGGACAAATGTGAAGTGAAGAGAGAACCAAAGTGCACGAGAGAGACCGATAGAGAGAGAGAATTCGCGAGTGTGCGCGAAAGAAGGAAACCTAAATACATTGAAACATCTTGTACCTTTACCTATTACCATTACATCGCCTAATATTTTATTAATTCTGAATTCTCTATTGCCATATTAGTTAAATTAATCTGAACATTCCTGTCCTTGTACTCCTGCTACAGCCAAAGCAATTGTGAGTGTCCTTTAGCTTAAACATTTGAAATAATATAAACAATATTATATTCAAACTTTTGACTGTTTTCTTTAATAACTACATTACACAATACTTGTACTTTTACTTTCAGTACTTGAGTAGTATATTTTAAAATAAACTACTTGCAATACTTAAGTACAAAACATGTTTAATACTTCAGTACTTCCACTTAAGTGGTGTGCTCACTTTTTTGATAGAGCACTTGTACTTTTACTCAAGTCTGGGTCCCTAGTACTTTATACATCTCTGGATGTGTGTGCCAAATTTAAAGTTCAACTAAGCACGCCAAGAGCCTTAAACATGCCTGAAATTAAAGTAAAGTTTGACGCGTTGCCATGAGAACAGCGTTCGAGATGTCTAAAATTCCTTCGCAATTTATCATCTACAATGTCTCGGCATCATGTTGACCACTTCTGGTGTCAATCGCATGAATCCCATACGAGGAGTATTTAAAGGTTCACAGCATGTAACTGTCAGCCTTAAATATGTGTAAAAATGAAAGTAAAGTTTGATGCATTGCCATGGGAACAGCGTTTGAGATATCATAATCGCTTCACAATTTATCATCTACAATGTCTCGGCATCATGTTGACCACTTCTCGTGTCAATCGCATGAAAATCCTAGAAGGAGTATTTAAAAGTTAACTGTATGAAAGGCTTAAATATGCCTTTAAAATGAAAGTAAAGTTTGACAGGTTGCCATGGGAACAGCGTTTGAGATATCAAAAATCCCTTCGCAATTTATCATCTACAATGTCTCGGCATCATGTTGACCACTTCTCGTGTAAATCGCATGAAAATCCTAGAAGGAGTATTTAAAAGTTAACTGTATGAAAGGCTTAAATATGCCTTTAAAATGAAAGTAAAGTTTGACAGGTTGCCATGGGAACAGCGTTTGAGATATCAAAAATCCCTTCGCAATTTATCATCTACAATGTCTTGGCATCATGTTGACCACTTCTGGTGTTAATCGCATGAATATCCTAGAAGGACTATTTAAAGGAACATCGGCGTCAACTGAAAGGCTTAAATATGCCTTTAAAATGAAAGTAAAGTTTGACGCGTTGCCATGGGAACAGCGTTCGAGATATCAAAAATCCCTTCGCAATTTATCATCTACAATGTCTCGGCATCATGTTGACCACTTTTGGTGTCAATCGCATGAAAATCCTAGAAGGAGTATTTAAAAGAACATTGCATGGAACTTTAAAAAAAATCCAGCTTTGTGACTGACACACTTCCTGGCGCCTGCTGGTGGCACTATACCCGGGAGTCACAATAGGCACATCGATGCGATCGGAATCTTCAGACGAACAAACACCCCGCATGTCATCACAAAAAGACATATTTTGCCTTAGATATTAGACACTTCCTGTTTCTCTGATTTCGCCATGACTTTGTCGCTTCGCCATGGCAGAACCGTTCGAGATATCAAAAATCCCTTCGCAATTTAGCAAGTCCAATGTCTCGACATCATGTTCACCACTTTTGGTGTCAATCGCATGCATCCTCTAGGAGGAGTATTCAAAAGTTCAACGCATGCATTTTTTAAACAATCCAAAATAGCTGACTTCCTGTTGGGCGGAGCTCAAATGTTAGAGGGCGAAAGTTGTTCGGGTCGATGAGATCTATATGCGTACCAACTCTCGTACATGTGCGTACATTTTTGCCCGATCTGTGCCCCAATGTTTGTTTTTGCATTACAGGGGGCGCTAAAGAGCTCCCTTGCCACGCCCGTGGTCCAGCCTTTGCCCGGACCTGATGGCCGACGACTCTGATGTCTGTGCCAAATTTCAAGACTTTTCGAGTATGTTTAGGCACCCAAAGTGCCCAAAAGTGTTAAAAAAAAATAATAATAATAAAAAAAAAAATAATAAAAAAAATAATAATCCGAGCAAAAACAATAGGGCTTCGCACCTTTCGGTGCAGGCCATTCTGGCCTGCTCCTCGGTGCTCGGGCCCTAATAATAATCCGAGCAAAATCAATAGGGCTTCGCACCTTTCGGTGCAGGCCATTCTGGCCTGCTCCTCGGTGCTCGGGCCCTAATAATAATAAATCCGAGCAAAAACAATAGGGCTTCGCACCTACGGTGCAGGCCATTCTGGCCTGCTCCTCGGTGCTCGGGCCCTAATAAATTCGAGCAAAAACAATAGGGCTTCGCACCTTTCGGTGCAGGCCATTCTGGCCTGCTCCTCGGTGCTCGGGCCCTAATAATGGCATATAATTTTTGTCTAAATTATATGCCATATAAAAAATATGTCAAAATCGAGAATCGGATCGAATCGTGACCTTAGAATCGAAAATGTAATCGAATCGAGGATTTGGAGAATCGTGACACCCCTAATTGTCAAATACATTACATTCAAGACACCAGTATGTCACCAGGAGTCACAAGGATTACCGATATATCTGCTTTTGAGTTTTCAAAGTGGCTGATCTATTGACTTGCATTAAACGACAGAGCACTAGGTAGTGGTGGGCAGGTTTCGTGAAACACTGAAACAGTTGAATCAATTGTGCCGTATGTTTCGAGGCTTCGAAAAATCAAACCGAAACCGCCTCCACAGTGACACCAAGTGGTCGTTTGCAAGTCTTTACATGAAGCAGCCTTGACAAGATTTTAGACGAGCGCTGACAAATTGTATCCTACATGTTGTTTGATTGACACACAAGTGATAGAATGGGAAAGTGGATAGTGCTCTCGACTCTCATGCATAGATCTTAGGATCGAACCCGGGAAATGCATGCGCTGCGTCATCATAATAAAATGCTTGTTGTTGTTGTTGTTGTTGTTTTAGGCTCACAATTGTCGATAATTATAGGCTATTCGGGTCTATTTAATAAAATAAAATGGAATAGATATACCAAATAAATAATAAGAGATTCATAAAATATATCAAGCCATAATTATGCGAAGGATGTGAAGGTACGCCCAGTGGAAGTAGGTTGCAGAGGATTTGTAGCTACCTCAGCATCCAGGCTACTCAGGGAGATGGGAGTGCGAAGAATGTCCCACCGGCAGGCAGTTGGCAGCTCTGTGAAAAGGAAAGCCAGGAGCTGTGGGTGACAAGACTCCGCCTGGGTCTTCAAGTGAGTTGATGGCACCTAGGGAGTGAACTTGGGATTCACGGCTGAACCCTTTGGAGGTGTCGTGGGCCTATCAGTGAAACACCCAGGAAGGAGGGCGCCCACTTGACAACCCAAAGAGAGTGACAACCCAAAGTAGATTTGGCACTGAACCTGCATTAACGACGACAGTGGGGTTTCTGGCCTTAGTCAAACGGGTTGGCGTGTATATGGTCGGGTTGTGGTGAGATTGTGGCGTTAGAGATTGAGGTTAGGTCAAGGGTTTATGCACTGAGTTACGAGAAAGGAGCAACTTCAGGAGATGTAAGGGCTGAGGAGTAGCGTGGCAGAGGGTGCCATCACTCAATTGACCCACAGTCTCATGACTGCCTCAAGTATGCATTATTGGATATCAACATCAAGTCCTATAGACAGGTTGCAGGTTTACAAACATTAGAGGGTGTGTGCGCGCATCCAGGAGGCAGAAAGCACGCTTGGTGAGCTGATCCGCTACTGCAACAACCTTAATTATTGAAGCGTTCTTTATTGTTTGTATATAAATAAAACTTGATTTTAGTTGGATCTGTTTTTCTGTCTTTATTTTTGCAGTGTTACTGTGATACATGTATGAATTATAATGTTAGGCTGGTAACGTAATAGTCGCATCTACTGGTATGTTAACATCATGCACCCAGCACTGACTCGATTGGTACTATTTTCCACGCAACAACTCGGCATTTGGACTTACAGACACCGCTACTAGCCTACAACACAATGCACATCTCTTCTTTCAGCCTCTCGGTTGCGCGCGCAATATCAGCAAAATAACAACTGAAAATGCTACCCGACTAGATTGTTTAGGTTGAAGCTGAGGGATAATCCAGACTGCTGGAAATGCAGCAACTCGGAAGGAACTTTTTTTCACGTGTTCTGGGAATGTTCTATGATTAAGAACTATTGGTTAAAGATTCATGACCAGCAATATGTTTTAAATGATCCACAAATGATAGCGAACTGTGGAGCCGCGGACTTCATCCAGACCAGTATAATGGTAGGAAAACAAATAATAATGAGAAACTGGAAGAACGCAGGCGAGCCCTCCTTTCAGGAGTGGAGCATAGAACTGGCAAAAGTGGCTTCATATGAAAAAATGTATTTCAATATCAATGACGGGGCGGACAAATATGTGGCAAAATGGGGAGTATATGTGCAATATATTGCTACTAGATGACAATGTGGTGCTTGTTGGAAAAGGTATACTTGAATGCATGTTTTTTATTAAATTGAAAATGCTGTTTTTCTTTTTTTCTTTTCTTTTCTTTATAGTAATAATTTATGTGTATTTAAAATATATCATCAGTGTGGGATACATGTTATGCTGGAATACATGAAGGGAATACAATGGTGATTATAATGTATCAGTGATGATCAAAAAATTTAATAAAATGCTAATGATAAAAAAATAAAAGAAAATGCTAACCAGTCTCATGTAGATGTGTATAAATAGCACAACGTGCAATATATACACCAAATTCCAATTTGGCATGCATATTATACGACCTTGAAGTCCTTCCCATTCACTTAAACGGCATTTTAATATTATTATTTTTTTTGCTTGAGTTTAGGGTTAGATTTCAGATATTCTTAAGGATGTTATTTAATATACAGGTTTCTACATGTTTTTGTCTATATTTAAACCATGATCGCTTGGAGCTGGGGTTAGAATTGGGATTTGGATTAGGATGTAATTTTTATATAACAAGTTGCTAACCCTAAACCCAAGGGAAAATGGTTTAAAAAACAGAAAAAAATTGAGAAACCAAATAATAAAATGACAAAAAAAGATGCGCCGTTTAAGCGAATGGGAAGGACTGGCATATCATATGCATGCCAAATTGGAATTTGACATATGTATTGCACAATTTTCACACTTTGTGCTATTTATACCCAACTCGTGCGTGAGACTGGGTTTAATAATGTGTCTGTGTATAAAGCAGAACTTATTGCCATTCTGGTAGCACTTCATTATGTGGAGGATATAAAACCAATGTTAGCTGTTATCTGTTCTGATTCATATGCAGAAAATGCAGCACCTTCAAGCCTTGCAAGTGGACTAAAATCAACTAGGCAAGATATTATATATGATATTATTGCAAGTTTATTGAGAAATAGTAATACAAGATTAATTATGTTTCTGTGGGTCCCTGCTCATGTGTGAGTGGAGGCTAATGAAGTGGTTGACAAACTAGCTAAGCAAGCTTTAAATCATGCAGATGTTGACATAGAAGTGGCTAATAGTAAAAAAAATAGATCACTTGTAATAAATAGCAAGAAGCATGAAATATTGATAGCAAGAGCAGACATCTTAATAGCATTTATCTACTTGTTTGAAATGGAAGAAGTGCATTTAAGAACAGAAAAGAAGATATTATTATTTCACGTCTTCGAATCTGACATTCTGGACTAAATAATTCCCTTTTTAAAATAGGAAAGTATGCAACTGGTAAATGCAGACATTGTGATCAAACAGAGACAATAGAGCATATTTTATTTACATGTCAACACAGTATGAAAATTAAAAAATATCACTTATTCAGGAAATGTAAAAAAATATAATATACAAAGCTTTTTGGAATGTAATTTAGAGCAATAGAAGAAGTATAGAGCCATTATAAAATTTGTTAAAGAAATCGGGTTATACAGGATAATTTAGTGTTTTTCCTTGCATGTCTGTGCTCCACACTCCAGTACAGCAGGTGGCGGTAGTACACCATAACCAACCGCCATAAAACTCCAGAAGAAGAAGATTCTAATCAAAAGATTCGTAAAGTTGTTGAAGCCTCGCGAATCAGTGTTTAAAGCGACCCTCACTAGAGTCTGATGTCTTCAGTCACGTGTAAATTCATCGGTGTACATTTAAACAATTAATCCGTCTTCGATTATTTTATTGTTTTGTCAGCAGAAGACAGTATTTCTTAATACGCTAACCGTTAGCAGTGAGATGAAGTTGAAAATCTGACCCGGACTCACTGTCAGATCCATTTTCCGGACAGCGTCATAAACATCTCCTGACTCATACAGTTGTGTACTTTGAGGTAATGTCCAGCACGTTTAATACCAGTATTATTAAATGTTTTTACACATGTATTATGAACCAGTTTACTGTGGAGATCGAGGACTAATAACAGAAGATGTGCGCTATTCAGACAACTTTAAAATTATTTGAGGACTGCATCTATATTTATCACTTCTTATTATAGGGAGGAGCAGGGTTACAAAGTAAGGCTCTTTGGGTGATTCCCCTCAATTTCCTAGGACTTGACTACCACAAAAAGCCACACTTGCATTTTACCTCAATGACTACATCAAGTCAAGTAAGTTTTGATGATAAACTTGGATAAAAATATTAGATCTATGGTATTATAGTTTAGCTAGCAAATGCCAAAATGTGTTTATACAGTAGCTAGCTAGCCAGTAAATCAGATATCTAAATGTAAGCTAGTACGCTTATAGAGCGGGGTAAAGTTAGTTTTGTTTTGGATATTCGTGACACATTCGGTACTGAACGGCAATGAGCCCAAAATAAAGCATATTTATAAAAAGAGCAAAGCTGATAATGTTTCACAACCTTCATTAACAATGGTTTCTGTCGATATAATAACCACTGACCCGCAGAAGCCGTCGCAGAAGCCGTTGCAATCTCAATTGTGCTGGAAAGCGCTCTCTTGGCGGAGCCGCAAGTAAGGGACCGTGGGGAAAGTGCGGGTTTTTTTATTTGATGAGCGGTGTTTTTGTAATAGCTTTTTGTAAAATGTCCTATGAACAACAAACCAGTGTTATTCAGTACTGGAGGACAGGGGACATCTTTCACAACTTCTATTTTAACCCCTACTGGTGAAAAATGGAATTCCATGTCTTACATTAACACTCTTTTTTTAATAGCGTTGTCCATCGGCGAGACAGAGACATCAAGCAAGTGTCGTTCAGTACAGAGGGACAGGGGACATCTTTCACAACTTCTATTTTAACCCCTACTGGTGAAAAATGGAATTGCATGTCTAACATTAACACTCTTTTTGTAATAACTTTGTCCATCGGCGAGACAGAGGCATCAAACAAGTGTCATTCAGTACAGGGGGACAGGGGACATCTTTCACAACTTCTGTTTTAACCCCTACTGGTGAAAAATGGAATTGCATGTCTTACATTAACACTCTTTTTTTAATAGCGTTGTCCATCGGCGAGACAGAGACATCAAGCAAGTGTCGTTCAGTACAGGAGGACAGGGGACATCTTTCACAACTTCTATTTTAACCCCTACTGGTGAAAAATGGAATTGCATGTCTAACATTAACACTCTTTTTGTAATAACTTTGTCCATCGGCGAGACAGAGGCATCAAACAAGTGTCATTCAGTACAGGGGGACAGGGGACATCTTTCACAACTTCTGTTTTAACCCCTACTGGTGAAAAATGGAATTGCATGTCTAACATTAACACTCTTTTTGTAATAACTTTGTCCATCGCCGAGACAGAGGCATCAAACAAGTGTCATTCAGTACAGGGGGACAGGGGACATCTTTCACAACTTCTGTTTTAACCCCTACTGGTGAAAAATGGAATTGCATGTCTTACATTAACACTCTTTTTTTAATAGCGTTGTCCATCGGCGAGACAGAGACATCAAGCAAGTGTCGTTCAGTACAGGAGGACAGGGGACATCTTTCACAACTTCTATTTTAACCCCTACTGGTGAAAAATGGAATTGCATGTCTAACATTAACACTCTTTTTGTAATAACTTTGTCCATCGGCGAGACAGAGGCATCAAACAAGTGTCATTCAGTACAGGGGGACAGGGGACATCTTTCACAACTTCTGTTTTAACCCCTACTGGTGAAAAATGGAATTGCATGTCTAACATTAACACTCTTTTTGTAATAACTTTGTCCATCGGCGAGACAGAGGCATCAAACAAGTGTCATTCAGTACAGAGGGACAGGGGACATCTTTCACAACTTCTGTTTTAACCCCTACTGGTGAAAAATGGAATTGCATGTCTTACATTAACACTCTTTTTGTAATAGCATTGTCCATTGGCGAGACAGAGAAATCAAGCAAGTGTCGTTCAGTACACGAGGACAGGGGACATCTTTCACAACTTCTATTTTAACCCCTACTGGTGAAAAATGGAATTGCATGTCTAACATTAACACTCTTTTTGTAATAACTTTGTCCATCGGTGAGACAGAGACATCAAACAAGTGTCATTTAGCACAGAGGGACAGGGGACATCTTTCACAACTTCTATTTTAACCCCTACTGGTGAAAAATGGAACTGCATGTCTAACATTAACACTCTTTTTGTAATAACTTTGTCCATCGGTGAGACAGAGACATCAAACAAGTGTCAATTAGCACAGAGGGACAGGGGACATCTTTCACAACTTCTATTTTAACCCCTACTGGTGAAAAATGGAACCGCATGTCCAACATCAACACCCCTTTTGTAACAACTTTGTCCATCGGCGAGACAGACACATCAAACAAGTGTCATTCAGTACAGAGGGACAGGGGACATCTTTCACAACTTCTGTTTTAACCCCTACTGGTGAAAAATGGAACTGCATGTCTAACATTAACACTCTTTTTGTAATAGCTTTGTCCATCGGCGAGACAGAGACATCAAACAAGTGTTATTCAGTACAGGGGGACAGGGGACATCTTTCACAACTTCTATTTTAACCCCTACTGGTGAAAAATGTAATTGCATGTCTAACATTAACACTCTTTTTGTAATAACTTTGTCCATCGGTGAGACAGAGACATCAAACAAGTGTCTTTCAGCACAGAGGGACAGGGGACAGCTTTCACAATATCTCTTTTTAACCCCTACTGGTGAAAAGAGGAACTGCATGTCTTACAATAACACTCTTTTTGTAATAGCTTTGTCCATTGGCGAGACAAACACATCAAACAAGTGTCATTCAGTACAGGGGGACAGGGGACATCTTTCAAAACTTTTATTTTAATCCCTACTGGTGAAAAATGGAATTGCATGTCTAACATTAACACTCTTTTTGTAATAGTGTTGTCCATCGGCGAGACATACACATCAAACAAGTGTCATTCAGTACAGGGGGACAGGGGACATCTTTCACAACTTCTATTTTAACCCCTACTGGTGAAAAATGGAATTGCATATCTAACATTAACACTCTTTTTGTAATAACTTTGTCCATCGGCGAGACAGAGACATCAAATAAGTGTCGTTCAGCGCGGAGGGACGGGGGACAGCTTTCACAATATCTCTTTTTGGCCCCTGCTGGTGAAAAGTGGAATTGCATGTTTAACATTAACACTTTTTTGTAATAACTTTGTCCATCGGTGAGACAGACACATCAAACAAGTGTCATTCAGTACAGGGGGATAGGGGACATCTTTCACAACTTCTATTTTGGCCCCTGCTGGTGAAAAATGGAATGGCATGTCTAACATTAACACTTTTTTTGTAATAACTTTGTCCATCGGCGAGACAGACACATCAAACAAGTGTTATTCAGTACAGGGGGACAGGGGACATCTTTCACAACTTCTATTTTAACCCCTACTGGTGAAAAATGGAATTGCATGTCTAACATTAACACTCTTTTTGTAATAACTTTGTCCATTGGCGAGACAGAGACATCAAGCAAGTGTCGTTCAGTACAGGAGAACAGGGGACAGCTTTCATAACTTCTATTTTAACCCCTACTGGTGAAAAATGGAATTGCATGTCTAACATTAACACTCTTTTTGTAATAGCGCTGTCCATCGGCGAGACAGACACATCAAACAAGTGTCGTTCAGTACAGGGGGACAGGGGACATCTTTCACAACTTCTATTTTAACCCCTACTGGTGAAAAATGGAATTGCATGTCTAACATTAACACTCTTTTTGTAATAACTTTGTCCATCGGCGAGACAGAGACATCAAACAAGTGTCGTTCAGTACAGAGGGACAGGGGACATCTTTCACAATATCTTTTTTTAACCCCTACTGGTGAAAAATGGAATTGCATGTCTAACATTAACACTCTTTTTGTAATAACTGTGTCCATCGGCGAGACAGAGACATCAAACAAGTGTCATTTAGCACAGAGGGACAGGGGACAGCTTTCACAATATCTCTTTTTAACCCCTTCTGGTGAAAAATGGAATTGCATGTCTAACATTAACACTCTTTTGGTAATAGCATTGTCCATCTGCGAGACAGAGACATCAAATAAGTGTCATTCAACACAGAGGGACAGGGGACAGCTTTCACAACTTCTATTTTAACCCCTACTGGTGAAAAATGGAATTGCATGTCTAACATTAACACTCTTTTTGTAATAACTTTGTCCATCGGTGAGACAGAGACATCAAACAAGTGTCATTCAGCACAGAGGGACAGGGGACAGCTTTCACAATATCTCTTTTTCACCCCTACTGGTGAAAAGAGGAACTGTATGTCTTACAATAACACTCTTTTTGTAATAGCATTGTCCATCGGCGAGACAGACACATCAAACAAGTGTCATTTAGTACAGGGGGACAGGGGACATCTTTCACAACTTTTATTTTAATCCCTACTGGTGAAAAATGGAATTGCATGTCTAACATTAACACTCTTTTGTAATAACGTTGTCCATCGGCGAGACAGACACATCAAACAAGTGTCATTCAGTACAGGGGGACAGGGGACATCTTTCACAACTTCTATTTTAACCCCTACTGGTGAAAAATGGAATTGCATGTCTAACATTAACACTCCTTTTGCAATAACCTTGTCCATCGGCGAGACAGAGACATCAAACAAGTGTCATTCAGCACAGAGGGACAGGGGACAGCCCCCACAATATCTCTCCTTAACCCCTACTGGTGAAAAGAGGAACCGCATGTCCCACAACAACACTCCCCTTGCAATAGCGTTGTCCATCTGCAAGACAGACACATCAAACAAGTGTCGTTCAGTAAAGAGGGACAGGGGACAGTTTTCACTATATCTCTTTTAACCCCTACTGGTGAAAAATGGAATTGCATGTCTTACATAAGGAATAGTCTACCCTTTTGCCATATTAAACTATGTTATTACCTCAACTTAGACGAATTAATACATATCTATCTTTTTTCAATGCGTGCACTGTACAGCGCGTTGTGAATGTGTTAGCATTTAGCCTAGCCCCATTCATTCCTATGGTACTGTTACGTCCGTGTAGGTGTGTCTTTGTTGTTGTGTCTCTCTCTCTCTCTCTCCGCTGTCTCTCTCTCCAGATACACCCAGTTTCCCGATTGGACCATCAACATGTCAATCATTGCAGTATATAAATGACGTCACATCAGGTTCCACCAATCTCCATTCTCCCACAGTTTTTAAAAGGACGCCACTTCAAACGCGCGTCAGTCATTTGCGGCTCATGTACTGTATTTACTGTACAATTATACACCCTTCTGTTACTGTGTACTGTCTGTTTCGCTTGTTATATTTACCCGCCTGTGTATGTCAGTTCATTCTCGTTCTTCGTTATCTCATTTACTCCGTTGTTTTGTCCTGAATGTTCTGGCGTTTCGTTTTCCCCGTGCCGGGGAAAGGCGGACAGGTAAGATTGTCGCGCGACATACATTGTGCACACGTAGGGAATTATTAATTCTGTATTAGAAACACTAGTTTAGGAGTGAGTGCCACCCTTGTATGTTTTTCCCCGACTTTTAGCTAGATAGAGTAGTTTAGTTAGGGCGTGTATACGCTGAAGACCTTTTGTTTTATTTTTATTTTCTTTAGATTAGTTTAGAGGTCTTTAATAATAGTTATCTTCGTTTTGTTTTGTTTCTTTCGTTGATTTAGCACCACTCTCGTCCCCTTTCCTTTGGTTCTGTGTTTTGTGTTCCACCCCTGTAATTATTGTAAATATTATTTTGCTATTCTAATTTTTGTTTTCTTATTATTATTATTATCATTATTATAATTATTATTATTCACGCTTTTGTCACTTTGTTCACTGGTTCACATTTAATAAATAATTTTCAGTTTATTCCCGTGTCTGTCTCCTGCCATCCAAACACACACACACCCAAAAAGGAAAAGCTTTTCAAATAAAATGTTACAACCCTCACCCTAGACAGCCTTGGGTTGTAACATTTATTGGGGGCTCGTCCGGGATCATTAAAAATTGATAATCCATATAAATTTTTTGAAAATTTTCCTTTTCCTGGGTGTGCGTGCTTTGGTGGCGGACGACTTTGTGTTAGCGGTCTGCTTTTGGCCTGCGGTTGGCGGCCTGTTTGTTATGCCGCGCTGCGTGTTTGTGTGGGTGTGGTGTGTAACAGTCATGGCATTGTTTAATTTGCAAGCCTTTATTGGTAATCCTACTGTAGAGCAAATTGAATTATGTAGGAAAAAGGAGTTGGAGTCTATAGCAGAGCATTACAATATTTCTTTGGGCAAACAAATGCTTAAAAAGGAAATCAAACGAAAAATTCTACAAGGTTTGGTTGATCTTGATGTTCTTCCTGTGATAAGTGCTGAGGGTGGTAAGACCGGTGGGAAGGTTGATGTTGGTGGTGATTCTGTTGGCCATTCTAACACTGACGATGAGGTGGACGAACGGGTTGGAGCTGTGGGTGGCGCGACGGCGGAGGCCGATGCGAAACCTGGCTTGTCACCCTTCGATCCATTTTCACCGGTGTCCACGGACTCGAGGATAGATGCCCGATTAAAAGTCCGTCTGGCCCGCCTACAAATAGAGGCACAAGAAAAAGCTCAGGCACGCCAGGCTGAGTTGGAAATGCGTCTGGAAGTGCGCAGGCTCGAGATCGAGGCCGAAAAGCAGGTGAAGCTGCGGCAGCTCGAGCTGGAAGCGATGAAGGTCGCCGCCGGCTCGGCTGCGCATCCAACGCCCGCACAGGTCTCAAATGTTCCTCCACCGGTTAACCCGTCCTCAGTTGCTTTTGATGTAAGTAAACAAATTGCATTAGTACCACAATTCAGAGAGTCGGAGGTGGATACTTATTTTAGCGCTTTTGAGCGTATTGCCTCCTCCCTTTGTTGGCCCAAAGAAGTTTGGCCTCTGTTATTACAATGTAAATTTGTTGGAAAAGCTCAGGAGGTTTGTTCTGCATTATCGTTAGAGGATAGTTTGGTGTATGACTCGGTAAAGGCTGCTGTTCTTAGAGCATACGAGCTTGTTCCTGAAGCTTACAGACAAAGGTTTAGAAACCATAAAAAGAATTCTACCCAAACTTTTGTTGAGTTTGCCAGGGAGAAAGGAAATTTATTTGACAAATGGTGTGCAGCTAGTAAAGTGGATGACTTTGACTCGTTAAGAGAACTTGTGTTGCTGGAAGAATTTAAAGGGTGTCTTCCCGAGCGTGTTGTGGTTTACCTTAATGAACAAAAAGTAACTTCATTGTCTCACGCCGCTGTTCTGTCGGATGAATTTGTGCTTACGCACAAAGGGGTTTTCTCCTCTGCCCGTAGCGAGAAAATTCCTCCGGTGCCGACTCATTCTCAGTCAGCTCGTCCCAAGACTATCTCCCCTCAGCCAAAAGAGGTTAGAGAGTGTTTCTACTGTCACAAACAAGGGCATATTATAGCTGATTGTTTAACGCTTAAACGTAAGCAGCAAAACCAGCCTAAAGGTGTAGGTTTTGTTAAAACACTTGAAAAAGCACATACGCTAAACGAAGTCATTGATGATAATTATTTACCTTTTGTTCTGAAGGGGTTAATTTCCTTAACTGGAAAACCTGGGGAACAAAAAGAAATAAAAATGCTTAGAGATACGGGTGCACTACAGTCTTTTATTGTAGCGGATGCGTTGCCTTTGAATGAGGAAACTTTTTGTGGGTCAAGTGTAATTGTACAGGGTATTGAAATGGGTTTCGTAAAGGCACCGTTACATCGTGTATATTTGAATAGTGATTTGTGTACCGGCTTTGTGAAAGTGGCTGTGCGACCTTCTCTGCCCATTAAAGGTGTTGACTTTATCCTTGGCAATGACCTCGCTGGAGGAAAAGTTATGCCAATATTAGAAGTGGTCGACAACCCAGATGTGATTTGTCAGGCTGAAGATCATTCTGGTGATTACTCTGATGTTTTTCCTGCGTGCGCCGTCACTCGCGCTCAGTCACGGAAAAACGGAGAAGCGGTTGAATTGTCAAATTCTTTCTTAGCTCCTCTTTTGGTTGATGACGCTCCGTTAGAAGTTGTTGACTCTCCTAAAAAGAGTCACACTTTGAAAACGGGGACGCCAGGTTTTGGTATCGCAGACTCAGACAAGCTGAAGTTGTCAGTTTCGCGAGCGCAAATAGTGGCCACTCAAAAAGAAGACAAGACGCTCGCGCCGTGTTTCAACTCTGCTGTCTCGTGTGAACTCGCTAGGGATAAGAAAACTGCTTACTTCATTGACAATGAATTGTTAATGCGTAAATGGTGTTCCACCCCACAGCAGAATTTAGATTGGAATGTTGTGTACCAAATTGTTATTCCTTTACCTTATCGACAGCATGTCTTATTTTTAGCCCATGATCATCAGTTGGCTGGTCATCTTGGTGTAACTAAGACCTACAATAGGATATTAAGACATTTTTTCTGGCCAGGATTAAAGAAAGACGTTGCGAATTACTGTCGTACGTGTCATACCTGCCAATTTGTTGGAAAGCCGAACCAGGTTGTTCCGCCTGCTCCGCTCTCCCCAATTCCAGTGGTGGGAGAGCCGTTTGAGCATGTAATAGTAGATTGTGTTGGACCGTTGCCTAAGACTAAATCAGGTAATCAATTTTTGTTGACTGTCATGTGTGTGGCTACCCGATTTCCTGAAGCCTTTCCATTACGAAAAATTACTGCTCAGGTCATTATCAAAGCATTGACAAAATTCTTTTCAACATTTGGTTTTCCTAAAATTATCCAGACAGACCAAGGCACAAATTTTTTGTCAAAACTTTTCAATCAGGTATTAGAGTCTCTTGCTATAACTCACCGAGTTTCGAGTGCGTATCATCCCCAAAGTCAGGGCGCACTCGAACGCTTCCATCAAACCCTTAAATCCATGTTGCGCAAATATTGCGTGGAAACGGCTCGTGATTGGGATGAGGGTGTCCCTTTAGTTCTGTTTGCCGTGCGTGAAGCTGTTCAGGAGTCCCTCGGATTTAGTCCGGCGGAGCTCGTTTTTGGGCACACCGTCAGAGGTCCTTTGAAACTTTTAAAAGAACAAATCATGTCTACTGAATCGAGTTCAAAAGTTAATATATTGGATTACGTTAGCAAGTTTCGTAGTCGGTTGCATGATGCATGCCTTCTTGCTAAAGAGTCATTGGCCTCTGTTCAGGAGAATATGAAACGCCAGTATGATTTCAAAACAGTTGCCCGTTCATTTTTACCTGGTGACAAAGTGCTAGTACTTCTGCCTGTCACAGGTTCATCACTGTCTGCCCGGTTCTGTGGTCCTTATACAATAGCTAAGAAAATGAGTGAGACAGATTATATGGTTAATACGCCAGATAGGAAACGTCAGTCTCGTGTTTGCCATATAAACATGCTAAAATCTTACCATGACCGTGAGAAACCCCTCGCAGATGCTGCGGATCAGATGAAAGAGCCCACTATCTCTTCCGTAGTTACCGCCGTTGATCTGGGTTCCTCTCGTGGTTGTGCGGGTGATGACGAGGATGGAGTGATGCTTCGCAACACTCCTCAGCAATGTGCGCGGTTACCAAACTCTGAAATAATAAAAGATCTCCCGTCATTCCTTACTCATTTAACTACAGAACAGAGTTCTGACATTGTTAAATTGATTTCTGATTTTCCCTGTCTTTTTGGCGATGTTCCCCGACAAACCACGGTTTTGCAGCATGAAATTAATGTAGATGGTGCTCGTCCTATTAAGCAACATGCTTATCGTGTAAATGCAATTAAAAGATCTATTATGCGCCAAGAAGTAAAATACTTACTAGACAATGGGTTAGCTAAACCAAGCTGTAGCCCGTGGAGTTCTCCGTGTCTTCTGGTTCCCAAACCTGACGGAACGTTCAGGTTTTGCACCGACTACCGTAAGGTCAATGCGGTAACGGTGCCCGACAGTTATCCTCTTCCCCGCATGGAAGACTGTATTGACAATGTTGGATCAGCACATTTTGTTAGTAAATTGGACATGTTAAAAGGTTATTGGCAAGTTCCACTCACCCCTCAAGCTTCTGAAATTTCTGCTTTTGTAACTCCGGATCATCTTCTACAATATTCTGTTTTACCATTCGGTCTTCGTAACGCACCTGCAACGTTTCAACGACTTGTTAATTTGGTGCTTGGTGATGTGCCCAATTGTAGTGCGTATTTAGATGATCTCGTTATTTATTCAATGGATTGGGCTGAACATGTGTGTACGCTAAAAGCAGTGTTTGAGCGCCTTGACAAAGCCTCTTTAACACTTAATTTAGCCAAGTGTGAATTTGGACAGACTACTGTTACCTATCTTGGTAAGGAAGTGGGTCAGGGTCAAGTTCGCCCTGTTGCGGCCAAGGTCACGGCCATTATGGAATTTCCCGTTCCCACCACCCGCCGTGAGTTGCGCAGGTTTCTGGGCATGGCGGGGTACTATCGAAGTTTCTGCAAAAACTTCTCGACTGTTGTCCAACCTCTCACCTCCTTGCTAAGCCCATCTAAGTCTTTTGTGTGGTCCCCTGAATGTCAATATGCTTACGTTAATGTTAAGGCTTTACTCTGTAATGCTCCTGTGCTTGTAGCACCCGATTGTACTTTACCTTTTAAATTGGAAGTGGATGCCAGTGGTGTTGGTGCTGGAGCTGTTCTCCTTCAGGAGGATAAATCCGGTGTAGACCATCCCATAAGCTATTTTTCACGGAAGTTTAATAAACATCAACTCAATTATTCTACAATAGAGAAAGAAGCTTTGGCCCTTATTCTGGCTTTACAACATTTTGAGGTTTATGTTGGTTCAAATAACTTACCTATTACAGTTTTCACGGATCATAATCCCCTGGTTTTCTTGTCACGCATGTACAATCACAATCAACGTTTAATGCGTTGGTCTTTGTATTTACAAAACTTTAATTTGGAGATTGTGCACAAAAAAAGGTAAAGACAATGTTCTAGCCGATGCCCTTTCCAGAGTTTAACCCTCTAATTGTGTGATAGAACAAACACCTGTTTGTTCTTAAGGGAGGGTGTGTTACGTCCGTGTCGGTGTGTCTTTGTTGTTGTGTCTCTCTCTCTCTCTCTCCGCTGTCTCTCTCTCCAGATACACCCAGTTTCCCGATTGGACCATCAACATGTCAATCATTGCAGTATATAAATGACGTCACATCAGGTTCCACCAATCTCCATTCTCCCACAGTTTTTAAAAGGACGCCACTTCAAACGCGCGTCAGTCATTTGCGGCTCATGTACTGTATTTACTGTACAATTATACACCCTTCTGTTACTGTGTACTGTCTGTTTCGCTTGTTATATTTACCCGCCTGTGTATGTCAGTTCATTCTCGTTCTTCGTTATCTCATTTACTCCGTTGTTTTGTCCTGAATGTTCTGGCGTTTCGTTTTCCCCGTGGCGGGGAAAGGGGGACAGGTAAGATTGTCGCGCGACATACATTGTGCACACGTAGGGAATTATTAATTCTGTATTAGACACACTAGTTTAGGAGTGAGTGCCACCCTTGTATGTTTTTCCCCGACTTTTAGCTAGCTAGTGTAGTTTAGTTAGGGCGTGTATACGCTGAAGACCTTTTGTTTTATTTTTATTTTCTTTAGATTAGTTTAGAGGTCTTTAAAAATAGTTAGCTTCGTTTTGTTTTGTTTCTTTCGTTGATTTAGCACCACTCTCGTCCCCTTTCCTTTGGTTCTGTGTTTTGTGTTCCACCCCTGTAAATATTGTAAATATTATTTTGCTATTCTCATTTTTGTTTTCTTATTATTATTATTATCATTATTATAATTATTATTATTCACGCTTTTGTCACTTTGTTCACTGGTTCACATTTAATAAATAATTTTCAGTTTATTCCCGTGTCTGTCTCCTGCCATCCAAACACACACACACCCAAAAAGGAAAAGCTTTTCAAATAAAATGTTACAACCCTCACCCTAGACAGCCTTGGGTCGTAACAGGTACGAAACAGAGAAGCCACTAAACACTTCCGTGTTTTCCCTATTTAAAGACTGTTAAATGAGGAGTTATAGGCCTACTAGTAAGTATGGTGCCACAAAATAAAACTTTTTTTTGGTACCATAGGAATGAATGGGGCTAGGCTAAATGCTAACACATTCCCAACACACTGTACAGTGTACACATTGAAAAAAGAGAGGTATGTATTAATTCCTCTAGGTTGAGGTAATAACATAGTTTGATATGGCAAAAGGGTAGACTATTCCTTTAACACTCTTTTTGTAATAGCGTTGTCCATCGGCAAGACAGACGCATCAAACAAGTGTCATTCAGAACAGAGGGACAGGGGACATCTTTCACAACTTCTATTTTAACCCCTACTGGTGAAAATGGAACTGCATGTCTAACATTAACACTCTTTGTAATAGCTTTGTCCATCGGCGAGACAGAGACATCAAACAAGTGTCATTCAGTACAGAGGGACAGGGGACAGCTTTCACAACTTAAAATAGAGGTTGTGGGGGATGTCCCCTGTCCCTCTGTGCTGAGCGACACTTGTTTGGTGTGTCTGTCTCGCCGATGGACGAAGTTATTGCAAAAGGAGTGTTGATGTTGGACATGCGGTTCCATTTTTCACCAGTAGGGGTTAAAAAAGAGATATTGTGAAAACTGTCCCCTGTCCCTCTGTGCTGAATGACACTTGTTTGATGCCTCTGTCTCCCCGATGGACAAAGTTATTTCAAAAAGAGTGTTAATGTTAGACATGCAGTTCCATTTTTCACCAGTAGGGGTTAAAATAGAAGTTGTGAAAGATGTCCCCTGTCCCTCTGTACTGAACGACACTTGTTTGATGTCTCTGTCTCGCCGATGGACAACGCTATTACAAAAAGAGTGTTAATGTTAGACATGCAATTCCATTTTTCACCAGTAGGGGTTAAAATAGAAGTTGTGAAAGATGTCCCCTGTCCCTCTGTACTGAATGACACTTGTTTGATGTGTCTGTCTCCCCGATGGACAAAGTTATTACAAAAAGAGTTTTAATGTTAGACATGCAATTCCATTTTTCACCAGTAGGGGTTAAAATAGAAGTTGTGAAAGATGTCCCCTGTCCCTCTGTGCTGAGCGAAACTTGTTTGGTGTGTCTGTCTCCCCGATGGACAAAGTTATTACAAAAAGAGTGTTAATGTTAGACATACAGTTCCATTTTTCACCAGTAGGGGTTAAAATAGAAGTTGTGAAAGATGTCCCCTGTCCTCCAGTACTGAATGACACTGGTTTGTTGTTCATAGGACATTTTACAAAAAAGCTATTACAAAAACACCGCTCATCAAATAAAAAAACCTGCACTTTCCCCACGGTCCCTTACTTGCGGCTCCGCCAAGAGAGCGCTTTCCAGCACAATTGAGATTACGACGGCTTCTGCGGGTCAGTGGTTATTATATCGACAGAAACCATTGTTAATGAAGGTTGTGAAACATTATCAGCTTTGCTCTTTTTATAAATATGCTTTATTTTGGGCTCATTGCCGTTCAGTACCGAATGTGTCACGAATATCCAAAACAAAACTAACTTTACCCCGCTCTGTTATAGTAACTATAATACTGTTTATTATGCTTTTAATAAAGTCTTTCACTAAGAAACTTTCAAGTACTACTTACAATTAAATCAGTCAATACATCATTTTTAGCATTTGTATAACTTGCATGCATGTCTGCTTCTGACCAAACAATATGTTTATTTATGTTTGTATATGAAATAGATTATATACATTTTCCCAAATGTTAAAAAAAATCCAGCGTCCACAGATTAAAAATAAATAAAATAATATAAATGTGTTTTTGTAATCTGGGTGGTAAATAAGGCAATCAGTACTTCTGTTTTATGGCAACTTTAATGTCTCTTCTTTCATTTCTAGTTCACACCCATAGATTGAAAGTGATTGAGACCTTCAGTGAAGCTCCTCCTACAACAATCCACCAATAAATGCTGGAGTCAAACACACAGAGAAATCACTCCATGTGTGACAACTGAAATCTTCATGATATAATGTTTATGCCGGTGAAAGAGGAGCTTGAGAAGATGACAGATCCACAACCATGCAGAATAAAGGATGAAGATACTGAGGAACAAATAGGTTGGTGTTTTCATTATTGATGGTTGATGATTAATCATAAAAACATTGACACTGAGAAACATGAGGGAAAAATACACTAAAATCCATGAGATGATAACTTTCTGCATCTATAATAGATTCAGTAGAATTAGATTGAAACATCAGGTAAAGAGTTTTATCCAAAGCAACCTTCAGTGGATTGAATGACTGTGATCTTTGGGAATTGATCAATGCTCTACTACATTTAAACCTCATGTTGTGTTCACGTCATTATCGAGATAATTTTCTTTTACCCCAAAAAAGTGGTTAATGTTACTGCATCAGATTGAAATTTATGGACTTTATTTACAAAGACTATAACAATCTCACTTATACAACATTGTCGCTTTTCAAAAAAAAATTCCCCACCTTGTTTTACTTTAGGTATTTCTGGTCTTAAATGACCGGCCTAAAGAAAATAGTTTATAACCAGGACCTTCTAATGCCCCAAAAGATGTCCAAACAAGCACTGTCTGTTTTAAATGCAAAGCACCCATTAACATGGCACATGAAATAGACTATTGTCATTCATGTGCATACGTTCAGTAAATGCATTAGATGCATACATCATTTACATGAGTTCACACAAAGTTTTTTTGTCATTTTTGTTTTAACAACTAAAAAAAAAATTGTCTTTACAACTCAGATTTGATAATGACTCTGTGCCATAGTGTACAGAATAAAAGCAAACTTCCTAGTTAAACATTAAAAGTAAACTAGTGTGATCAACAGGGGTGAGTCTAATATGATTTTAGGGGGCTCAGCCCCTTAATGAGGGTATAATGAAAAATAATAAATAAATAAAATAAAAAGTTAATACAGTGTAAGTTTAGGTCTATTTATGAACAGTAGCAGAGCTGGAATTTAATGGGGTGGCCAAGGCTACTTTATGAGGTCCATAGTCGATGAAAGAAAACATTGTGCAACCTGTATCAAAAAGAGACTTCAACAGGTAGGCCTACTATAACCCTTATGAAAATTAGTACATTAACATGTAAGTGTAGTAACCATGTCCTTTTTTTGGGTGTATTGATTACTATTACCAAAGCCATGATTTCACTACAGTAACATGTTATCGGTATCGGCTGATATACGGATTTCTGGTATCGGAATCGGATTGGAAATGCAAAAGGGAGATCGGGACATCCCTAGTAACAACACAAGCAGCTGTTATCTCATATACTTACATATGCATCAGTCTAAATGCGTCATATCTCCCACTTGCGTTTTTAACAACTCACAAGTGGACAAAACGTGTCAATGTTAAAGGGGAATGTGTCTCTCTCATCCACTTATAATCCACCACTTGTTTTTGCACCACACCCTTGTTTCATTATATTGCCTGACACACTAAATAATATTTTTTTTTAGTAAATAGTGTTACAAATACCCCTAAGACAACACAACATCAATTATTGTAACATTATTTGGGGGCTCGTCCGGGATCTAAATAATATTTCCTGGAGTGTATTGAGTTGTTATTGAACTCGATTTCACTTAAATCATAAGTAGACATTCCAAACATTATGTAGACATTTATCTTTTGTTAGTATGACAAGAATTCGTTAAGTTATAGTACATTTTTCTGACACGTTTCTAAACGAAGTTCACTGAGGGAGAGAGAACAAAATGCGCAAAATGTTTATTTTCTTAATAGATACTTTAAAGTTTTAAATGATGTATAAATTATATCTGAATGTCCAAAATCAGCAGAGTAATATAATAGAGTCAAAATAAAGCATTTGCGGTGCCTGCACATTAATAAGGCCTATGATTAATTAGTTTAAAAAAGAAATAAAAACTAAAAGAAAACAAGTTGACAAAAAGATAGAATCCAATGTTTGGTGAAATTGGAAACACCAAAAGTGTTAAAGGGTTTTGATCACAGCACAAGAGTTAAAGTACAAGAGCAGAAATTGACAATAGAAATGACATAATGTACTTCACATTAAAAATAACATGGATACATGACATCTCAAATTTGTCATTCTGGTTTATCAATATTAACTATTTACTGCCTTTTTTTTAGATATGATGGAAGTGAAAGAGGAGAGTCAAGCTGAAGTGGATGAGAAACATCAGATTGTAAAAATAAATCATAATGTTTCACAGAAAGAAACTCTGAAGACAGAAGACATAAAGTGTGAAAATAGTTTCAGAGAAGATGAACGCCCTGCAGATCACAAGAGGACTCACAGTGAGAAGAAACCTTTCACATGTCAACAGTGTGGAAAGAGTTTCAGAAGAAAAGATCACCTTAAAACACACATGAGGATTCACACTGGAGAGAAACCTTACACATGTCAACTATGTAAAAAGAGTTTCACCTTTCAAGCGAACCTTAACCGCCACATGAAAACTCACAGTGGGGAAAAGCCACACGCATGCCATCACTGTGACAAGAGTTTCATAGATAAGTCAACTTAAGAAACACACAAGAGTTCACACTGGAGAGAAACCTTTCACGTGTCAACAGTGTGGAAAGAGTTTCAGAGTTGAATGTAGCCTTAAGATACACGCAAGAATTCACACTGGAGAGAAACCTTACACGTGTCAACTATGTAAAAAGAGTTTCATAGATAAACGTGGACTTAAGATTCACATTAGAAGTCACACTGGAGTGAAACCTTACATATGCTCTCAGTGTGAAAAGAGTTTTACATGTCGAAGTAATCTTAAGACACGCATGAAAGTTCACACTGGAAAAAAACCATTCACATGTCTTCAGTGTGAAAAGAGTTTCATAAATAAACATGGACTTGAGATTCACATGAGAAGTCACACTAAAGAGAAACCGTTCAAATGCCATGAGTGTAAAAAGAGTTTCAAAACAAAAGCTTATATTAAAATACATGCAAGATTTCACACTCAATAGAATCCATTCATGTGTCAACAGTGTGGATATGGCAACAAAGTTTATAAATCAGCTGAGGTCTTATTAATAAAACTGTGCGTAGGATCCTTACTTATAGAGCCACACAGATCCAAAATCGAAACTGACCTGTATTGCAGTGTGTCATGTAGCTGTCCATCAATGTAAACAATGTGCAAAGTAGTTGAACCAAAAAGTGCACAATTAATAAAGTTATTGGCATCTAAAGTAGGGAGTCGACTCTGAATCGCTGAAACGAGTCGTCATATGGATTGAATCTCCTTCCTGACTTTATCCACATAATACATAATAACGTAATGGTTCAGTACACACTTTATTTGGAACAACATGCATCTCCTAACCATAACTTGTAAGTATGATTATAGCTACATACTTGCTTGAATGAGTGTAAAAATTTGAATGTCTGTTGTCGTTTTTATAACTTGGACTAATGATGAATGATGTGTATTGATGATGTTGTTTAAACTCTTAATATACTGTCAGAGAGTCACTTACGGTTTTGCTATGACCTGGTTAGTTTACATAAATGCTTAAATGAGTGTAAAATGTTAGTTTCTGTCGTCGTTTTTATTGCTTGGATTAATGATAAATGATGTGTATTGATGTTAATAATCTGCCACTGATCTGTGTCAGTTGACCAATCAGAGCAGAGTAGGCTACTAAAAGGTGGGGTTTAGGCTAGTGCTGGGTCAGAATATTCGATTATTCAAATATTCGTTCGGTGGGTTGTAGGGTTGTGACAATTAATCGGTCATATGTGCGTTTTCTCAATGAATGAATTTGAATGAATTACGGTGAAATGCAACCACATCCAAAAGCCAGAGGGCGCTCTCGTGCAGAAAGACCATTTGTGCCACAGAAGAAGTAGCATTACTAATGCTGCGTTCCAGGCAACCTGTAACCCGTAACTCACGACTTCAAAACCACGACTCTGAACTGGGAGTACATCGATCTAGTACGAGTTCACGGGTGGGAAGTCACGGGTTTGACTGCCGTTCCAGTGCACTTTCACCGGTAGAAGGTTGTAAAAACACGAGTTACAGGCTGCCTGGAATGCATAGGGTCGTGAGTCGTGGTTTTGAAGTCGTAACTCACGGGTTTAAAAACCTGCCTGGAACGCAGCATAACACAATTCCAGGAAATATCTAGAGGCATATTTATATCGCTGTTCTTCAGATTGTTTCAGGTATTTTCATGATGATAATAAATAATATTTTAAATGATTGTGTTTGTCGAGTGTTGCTTTTTTAAATGCACGTAATAACCGAGTAAAACTTGTAGTGATTTTAGATTGATAAGGACTTCCTACTAATCACGGAGCCGTAGTACATGCACAAGCTGTGCATGAAACACTGAATCGGAGCCTTACGATCCAGAATCGATTTTAGACGGGTCTTTTTAATGGGAATGTGATGCATCGATGCACATCCCTAGTGGGTTGGCATTCGATTTTTAATTTTAAGGTTTGAATGTCCTATTTGTCTCAACATTATTGGCTGCAGAGACCGCCAAGCAGGAAGTGCACTTTACGCTCCTGCTCTACAGGTGGCGGTGTGGCGCTGAGAACCTGGCTTGCAACTGCCACCAAACCCCACAAAATCCCAAAATGTCTGTTCTTGTGGACTTGTGAAACCTAATCAGTCGCGGCCCAAGTACTGCTACAATTCAAATTTTGCATGAAGCCAAGTGTACATAACATCCCTGGATTTAACTCAAACTGCAACATTAGTCGCTGTTTATGTACTTCCACCACTGCTGGTCATCTCAAAACATAGACAACAAGTTGCTGATTCTCCTTCATTTGTGTGTTAAGCTTGAAAAGCTGCTTCTTTATTGAAGGTCGTGCTGCTGTAACACGCGTGGATACTGCCTACCAATGGTCTGCATGCCACCCTGCATTGCTGCAGTAATTCATGCAAAAGGAGCTGGTGCTGTACATGCTTATCATACTTTTCATGTTCATACTTTCAGTTGGCCAAGATTTCTAAAAATCCTTTCTCTGAGATACTGACTTTAGGATTTTCCTTAGTTGTCAAGTCTTATTATGTTATGTTTCTGTGGGTCCCTACTTATGTGTGAATGGAGGCTAATGAAGGAGTTGACAAACTAGCTAAGCAAGCTTTAAATCACCCAGATGTTGACATAAGTGGCTATTAGTAAAAAAGAGGTCACTTGTAGTAAATGGCAAGAAGCATGAAGTATTGATAGCAAGAGCAAACATCTTAATAACATTTAGCTACTTGTTGGAAACGGAAGAAGAGCATTTAAGAACAAACAGAGATATTATCATTTCAGGTCTATGAATCAGACATTCTGGACTAAATAATTCTCTTTTTAAAATAGGAAATCATGCAACTGGTAAATGCAGACATTGTGATCAAAGAGACAATAGAGCATATTTTATTTACATTTATTTATCAACACAGTATGAAAATTAATAAATATTAATAAAACATCTTTTTGGAATGTAATTTAGAGCAATGGAAGAAGTATAGAGCCATTATAAAATTTGTTAAAGAAATCGGGTTATACAGGATAATTTAGTGTTTTTTTCTTTTCCACACTCCAGTACAGCAGGAGGCGGTAGTGCACCATAACCAACCGCCATAAAACTCCAGAAGAAGAAGATTCGAATCAAAAGATTCGTAAAGGTTTTGAAGCCTCGCGAATCAGTGTTTAAAGTGATCGTCACTAGAGCCTGATGTCTTCGGTCACGTGTAAATGCATCGGTGCATAAATAATTAATCCGTCTTCGATTATTTTATTGGTTTGTCAGCAGAAGACAGGATTTCTTAATACGCTAACCGTTAGCAGTGAGATGAAGTTGAAAATCTGACCCTGTTGTTTCTGGAGCAGGGATCATTGTCCGGACAGCGTCATAAACATCTCCTGACTCATACAGTTGTGTAATTTGAGGTAATGTCCAGCACGTTTAATACCAATATTATTCAATGGTTTTACCCATGTATTATGAACCAGTGTACTGTGTAGGTCGAGGACTAAAATCGAAGATGTGCGCTATTCAGACAACTTTAAAATTACCTGAGTACTGCATCTGTATTTATCACTTCTTATTTTAGGGAGGAGCAGGGTTACAAAGTAAGGCTCTTTGGGTGATTCCCGTCAATTTCCTAGGCCTTGACTACCACAAAAAAGCCACACTTGCATTTTACCTCAATGAGTACATCAAGTCAAGTAAGTTTTGATGATAAACTTATTATACTATTATAAATATATTTGATCTATGGTATTATAGTTTATCTAGCAAATACCAAAATGTGTTTATACAGTAGCTAGCTAGCCAGTAAATCAGATATCTAAATGTAAGCTAGTACTATTATAGTAACTATAATAATGTTTATTATGCTTTTAATGAAAGTTTCTTAGTGAAAGACTTTAGGCTAATTACTGCTTACAATTAAATCAGTCAATACTTCATTTTTAGCATTTGTATAACTTTCATGCATGTCTGCTTATAACCAAATAATATCTTTATTTATGTTTGTATATGATATAGATTATATATATTTTCCCAAATGTAAATCCAGCGTCCAAACAGATTAAAAATAAATAAAATAATATAAATGTGTTTTTGTAATCTGGGTGGCAAATAATAGCCTGACTACGTCAGACTTCGTACTTCCGCTAAATTTCATTACGCTTCTGTACTCAGTCTGAGATACCTCCCATTCAAACCGTTTTCCACCGGTCTCAAAACGACCGTCCAATCAACGAACAGAGGGCGGGCTGAGAGCCGTGACGTAGACACTAAACGCCGAATCACGGTTGTAGTCTGTTGTGGACATGGAGACACAGAAAGCTCTGTTGTGGAGAACCGGCACTTGCCAACTTAAACCCGAACAAGAAAAGTGTTTGTTAAACATTTGAATGGAGATTATGTTGTTGCCCTGCTCCCGACAAGTTTTTGGAAAAGTTTAATTTATCAACTTTACCGATCGCCAGCGAGAAACTGTGTGCAGCACAGCTTGACGTGCACAACGATCGAGAAATCATGGAAGGGAATTATATTGTTCACAGTTAATGGTGGAGGACGCGTGGGCAAGCATTCTTTGGTGACATTCCTGATTAACCAGAAAATTAGGTAGGGAGATTTAATTTACATATGGTTATGGTTGTCTGGTGGAAGATTTTGAGAGGAGAGAGGGGCTTTCCTCCCGTTAGACGTGAGTGGAAAGCCACCGTAAGGATAGTGTTCAACTAGCTCTGGCACGATTTACTTTACATAATCTGCAAAAGTCGTTCATAGCCATGTTAACTCTGGTATTTCGCTCGATGGGGTTTGTTTTCACATCATACGTGTATTTTACAGCAGAGATTCGATGCGGCTGATCCGGCGCATAAAGCACATCATATCCAAATGTTATGTGTGATTGGCTTACGTTTAGACCAATGATTTTAAACTTCAGACAAGCCCCTCCCACGAGAAGGAAAACGATTGTCAATTATGCCCAGCCAGACTCTGTCTATGAAGCGAAGCAAAATAGCAGAGGATGGTATTACCAGGCTAGGCAAATAAGGCAATCAGTACTTCCGTTATATGGCAACTTTAATGTATTTTATCTCTGGTTCACACCTATAGAGTTAAATTGATTGAGATCTTCAGTGAAGCTCCTTCTACAACAATCCACCAATAAATGCTGGAGTCAAACACACAGAGAAATCACTCCATGTGTGACAACTAAAAACTTCATGACATAATGTTGATGCTGGTGAAAGAGGAGCTTGAGAAGATGACAGATCCACAACCATGCAGAATAAAGGATGAAGATACTGAGAAACAAATAGGTTGGTGTTTATTTTTCAATCTTTATTATTGATGGTTGAGGAATAATCATAAAAACATTGAGAAACATGAGGGGAAAATAAACTAAAATCCATGAGATGATAACTTTCTGCATCTATAATAGATTCAGTAGAATTAGATTGAAACATCAGGTAAAGAGTTTTATCCAATGCACCCTTCAGTGGATTGAATGACTGTGATCTTCATGTAATGCTCTACTACAGTTAAACCTCATGTTGTGTTCATGTCATTATCGAGATAATTTTCTTTTACCCAAAAAAAGTAGTTAATGTTACTGCATCAGATTGAAATTTATGGACTTTGTTTACAAAGACTATAACAATCTCACTTATACAAAATTGTCGCTTTTAAAAAAGATTCCCCACCTGTTTCACTTGAGGTGTTTCTGGTCTTAAATGACCGGCCTACAGAAAATAATTTATAACCAAGACCTTCTAATGTCTCAGACAGAAGAGAGAAAAGGAAGAGATGCACATTGTGTGCCCCAAAAGATGTCCAAACAAGCACTGTCTGTTTTAAATGCAAAGCGCCCATTAACAAATGCACATGAAATAGGCTATTGTCATTCATGTGCATACGTTCAGTAAATGCATTAGATGCATGATTCATTTACATGAGTTCACACCAAGTTTTTGTCATTTTGGTTTAACGACTCAGATTTGATAATGACTCTGTGCCATAGTGTACAGAATAAAAGCAATTTAAAGCAAACTTCCTAGTTAAACATTAAAGGAATATTCAATTTTCTTAAAAGAAAAATCCAGATAATTTACTCACCACAATGTCATCCAAAATGTTGATGTCTTTATTTGCTCAGTCCAGAAGAAATTATGTTTTTTGAGGAAAACATTGCAGGATTTTTCTCATTTTAATGGACTTTAATAGACACCAACAATTAATACTTAACTCAACACTTAACAGTTTTTTTCAACGGAGTTTCAAAGGACTAGAAACAATCCCAAACGCCCACTGCTATGATTGGATAACAGTTTTTCGTTCAAACGAACTTCAATTTAATCTCATGTGTAATCAGTTTAATGTTAAGTGAGTGTCTTAAGACACAGTGGCTTTCTTACACACGCATATTTTATCATAAACCCTTTTGACACACACACGCGTGTCCTTTATCGTAAACCCACGCACAAAAACACACACACACACACACGTCTTTTATCGTAAACCCTTTTGATGCGCGTGTAGCAGCGCATGCACGCAAACACACACACACACACACACACACACACACAAACGTCTTTTACACAAACCCTTTCAACGCACGTGTAACGAACGCACAAACACACACGTGTCTTTTATCACATTCGATGCGTGTGCATCATGAATTCGCGTGAATCGCGTCCCTCTGAAGAGAAGTCCCGGCCGCAACTCATAGTGACACAAAGTACTAAAGTGTTTTACTCGCACACACGCGTGCGTGTCTTTTATCATAAAACTTTTCAACGTGTGTGCAGCATGAATTCGCGTCCCTCGGAAGAGAAAACAATGGCCACTACAGTGGCACATAGTACTAAAGTGCTTTACTCACATAAGCTGCGCCATTCTGTCCGGATCTGCTTTTTAATCGCAGTCTCTCTTCAAATCCAGCGTTCTTCTGAACATCCAAATATGTAGCAACTGTTATGATTCCCTCGTTTAATAGGAATGATGTCTCTCGACGAAAAACAATGGCCCGATTACGGTACGGTTGATGTTTAGCCATCCTTGCTGTAACTTGTTATGAAAACTAGAGCCCTATTCGGACGGGATTAGTTTTACAGGGGTAGATGGCGTAATGTAATTTTACCACAGGACGTCGGTAATATTAATGGTCAATTCGGACGGGATTAGAAATCTCTGTAAAACATTCAAAAGTGGGAGGGGTAACTCGTTTGCGCAGCGCGTCACCTCTCGTCTTCACGTGCACGTTACCTTGCTTCTTGATATCAGATGTGCAAACAACATGAAACAGACAAGGAAAACGCGATACACAGTAATTAATTTCAGTTTGGGGAGAACTTCAGTTTCATAAACAGTTCCGTGCCTCTGAGAAGTAAAGTTGACTTTTTTTTAAAGTTTGTGTTGTGTTTTATTCAGAAACTGACTAGTAACTGACTTGTTTCTCCGTCTAGAACGCAAGTAAATGCTTCTTTAAGCGCTTTTATATTTAAAAGAAACCCGCAAATTAAACGGAAATGACGCGATTTACGTGTATATTTACAGCTGGTCTATTCGCACTGGATTAGTATTACCTGAGGTAATTTCTCCGGACCTTTTTACAGAAGGTAAAAGTCGCAATAATCTTTACTGACATTGTCCGTAATGATTACTGACATGGAGCATTCGGACTGGACTAAAATCACTGAGAAGCTCTGATAAAAACTTGCTTTACCCCACATCCCTATGTAAAACTAATCCCGTCCGAATAGTACTTAACTCAACTACACGTAATATGTGGGCGCGGGCTCAAGTTGAAGAGCTCATGAATATTAACAGGGCCGGTTTTTGCTATGGGCAATGTGGGCGAACGCCCAGGGCGCAATCTATGTGAGGGCGCACAAGCGCCCTAAAAAAATAATATCAAAACCGCTCATTTCTATGTCAAGTACTATGAGAAACACAGTTGTGTGCATCTCAGGCTATGTTTACATTAATGCGTTTATCCTTTAAAACGCGTTACTTTTGCTACGTTTAACACAATGATTGCTATCAGGATGTGAGGAGACTTTTAACCAGCATAACTAAAAATGTTTCAGGATCAAATCTGTTACCCTACCTTTAAGAAAAAAATATTTTGCATACTTAATCGATCAAATGTACCCATTATATGTTCTGCCATGATTAATATTTACTAATGCTTCCTGTAAATTGTAAATCATTTTAAATTATTGATTTTAAAATTTAAAATGATAATAGACGTAGCAAAAAGCACTACACATTTAATTAGTAGTATCGGACAGATATCGGTATCGGCTAATATACAGATTTCTAGTATCAGATCGAAAATGAAAAAGTGGGATCGGGACACTCCTAGTAACAACACAAGCAGCTGTAATCTCATATACTTTCATATGCATCATTTTTAACAACTCACAAGTGGACAAAATGTGCCAAATCTAAAGGGGAATGTGTGTCTGTCTCATCCACTTATAATCCAATCGACCACTTGTTTTTGCACCGCACCTTTTTTCTTTGTATTGCCTGACAGACTAAATAATTTTTTTTAGTAAATAGTGTTACAAATACCCCTAAAACAACATCATTTATTGTAACATTATTTGGGGGCTCGTCCGGGATCTAAATAATATTTCCTGGAGTGTATTGAGTTGTTATTGAACTCGATTTCACTTAAATCATAAGTAAACATTCCAAACATTATGTAGACATTTATCTTTTGTTAGTAAGACAAGAATTCGTTCTTCTACTCGGCGCAGTAACACCCTCCCTCTCCCATTATGAGAGGGAGAAGGGGAGCGGACTTTTCAGGCGAGTCGAAGTACTCCCAAAAGTGCTATTACGCCATAAAATATAGTTCCTCTTTTAAATCCACTTAGAAAAGCGCTACGTTTTATTTTGTACCACCAAACTTGCTCGTATAACTACTCGTCTTAAATAGGAAAAACGTTGATGTGTTTGATCACTTCTAACTTTATCTCTGATTGGTACCATTGAATGAATGGGGCTAAGCTAAATGCTATTGAAGTGTCGCAGCGCGCTCCAGCGCTTGCGTGCACGCACACAGATAATAGAGGGATGTATCAACAATTCTTAGTTAAGGTAATAACATAGTTTAATATTGAAAATGAGTAGACTATTCTTTTAAAGTTATAGTAAATTTTTCTAACGCGTTTCTAAACGAAGTTCACTGAGGGAGAGAGAACAAAATGCGCAAAATGTTTATTTTCTTTATAGATACTTTAAAGTTTTAAATGATGTATAAATCATATCTGTATGTTCAAAATCAGCAGAGTAATCTAATCTAAGTCTCTTTGCGGAGTGATTGAAAAATAAAGAATTTGCGGTGCCTGCACATTAATTAGGCCTATGATTAATTAGTTAAAAAAAGAAATGCAAAGCCAGTCCTAACTGAAAGAAAACAAGTTGACAAAAAGATAGAATCTAATGTTTGGTGATATTGGAAACACCACAAGTGTTATAGGGTTTTAAACACAGCACAAGAGTTAAACTACAAGAGCAGAAATTGACAATAGAAATGACATAATGTACTTCACATTAAAAATAACATGAATACATGACAATCTCAAATGTGTTTTATTACTCTGATTTATCAATATTAACTATTTAGTTCAAAAAAGAAATAAAAAACAGTCCTAACTATAAGAAAACAAGTTTACAAAAAGGTAAAATCTAATGTTTGGTGATATTGGAAACATCAGAAGTGTTATAGGGTTTTGAACACAGCACAAGAGTTAAACTAAAAGAGCAGAAATTGACAATAGAAATGACATAATGTACTTTACGTTAAAAATATCATGGATACATGACATCTCAAATGTGTTTTGTTTTGTCACTCTGGTTTATTAATATGAACTATTTACTGTCTTTATTTTAGATATGATGGAAGTGAAAGAGGAGAGTCAAGCTGAAGTGGATGAGAAACATCAGATTGTAAAAATAAACCATAATGTTTCACAGAAAGAAACTCTGAAGACAGAAGACATAAAGTGTGAAAATAGTTTCAGTGAAGATGAACGCCCTGCAGATCACAAGAGGACTCACAGTGAGAAGAAACCTTTCACATGTCAACAGTGTGGAAAGAGTTTTAGAACAAAAGATAACCTTAAAGCACACATGAGGATTCACACTGGAGAGAAACCATTCACATGTCAACAGTGTGGAAAGAGTTTCACCTTTAAAACGAACCTTAACCGCCACATGAAAACTCACAGTGAGGAAAAGCCACACGCATGTCTTCAGTGTGAAAAGAGTTTCATAGATAAAAGTCAACTTAAGAAACACATAAGAGTTCACACTGGAGAGAAACCTTACACGTGTCAACAGTGTGGAAAGAGTTTTTCTATTGAAAGTAACCTTAAGATACACGCAAGAATTCACACTGGAGAGAAACCTTTCATGTGTCCACAGTGTGAAAAGCGTTTCATAGATAAACGTGGACTTGAGATTCATGTGAGAAGTCACACTGGAGAAAAACCTTACATATGCTCTCAGTGTGAAAAGAGTTTTACATGTCGAAGTAATCTTAAGACACACATGAAAGTTCACACTAGAGAAAAACTGTTCAAATGTCTTCAGTGTGAGAATAGTTTCATAAATAAACATAGACTTAAAACTCACATGAGAAGTCACACTAAACAGAAACCGTTCAAATGCCATGAGTGTAAAAAGAGTTTCAAAACAAAAGCTTATATTAAAATACATGCAAGATTTCACACTCAATAGAAACCATTCATGTGTCAACAGTGTGGATATGGCAACAAAGTTTATAAATCAGCTGAGGTCTTATTAATAAAACTGTGCGTAGGATCCTTACTTAAAGAGCCACACAGATCCAAAATTGAAACTGACCTGTATTGCAGTGTGTCATGTAGCTGTCCATCAATGTAAACAATGTGCAAAGTAGTTGAACCAAAAAGTGCACGATTAATAAAGTTATTGGCATCTAAAGTAGGGAGTCGACTCTCAATCACTGAAACGAGTCGTCATATGGATTGAATCTCCTGACTGACTTTATCCACATAATACGTAATAACATAATGGTTCAGTACCCACTTTATTTGGAACAACATGCATCTCCTAACCATAACTTGTAAGTATGATTATAGCTACATACTTGCTTAAATGAGTGTAAAAATTTGAATGTCTGTTGTCGTTTTTATAACTTGGACTAATGATGAATGATGTGTATTGATGATGTTGTTTAAACTCTTATTATAAAACGGTAAGTTCCAATCCTTGATTCTGATTGGTCAATAGGTGTGCTTTATTCACGATAAAACACTGCTATGACCGCTTCACCCAACAGTTCTATGTAATATCACGGTACCCTTAGCAACACCCTTAGCAACACATAAACATATAATGAGACAAAGTCTGAGAACAGTTTGTTGTTTTTATTTTAGCTTTTATGTTATTGTTCGCAGTCAGGGACTATTTTTTCTAGCAGAAGGAAAGCTTTTATTGATTTAACTTCATGAAAGTTGCACTAATATTTTTTTTACTTTAATATTGTGTATTAACCGTTTTATAAAAGCAATAGGGTACTCGAGGCAAGTGCTGTATCGTGAATGGGTAACGTCTGAAGGGGTTGCAGGCACTCCGCTTCGCGTCGTGCCTAACAACGCCCTTCGGCCGTTGCTTATTCACGATACAGCACAGCCTCTCGTACCTTATTGCTTACATATACTTTCAGAGAGTCACGTTAGCAAGTGGCTAACGTATGCTGCACTTACGGTTTTGCTATGACCCGGTTAGTTTACATAAATGCTTAAAGGTATTGCGGAAGATTTTCTTTTTTCGGGTGGATCATCAAGACTATTGGTCCTCCTAGTTGTCAATCAGGAGTGTTGCGCAATTGCATTTTTTAAAAAGTGGAGAAGGCGATTCTTTTCTAAAATTCAAGAAAATCCTCCGCTACACCTTTAAATGAGTGTAAAATAGTTTCTGTCGTCATTTTTATTGCTTGGATTAATGATAAATGATGTGTATTGATGTAAATAATCTGCCACTGATAAATGATGTGTATTGATGTAAATAATCTGCCACTGATCTGTGTCAGTTGACCAATCAGAGCAGAGTAGGCTACTGAAAGGTGGGGTTTAGGCTAGGGCTGGGTCAGAATATTCGATTATTCAAATATTCGTTTGGTGGGTTGTAGGGTTGTGACAATTAATCGGGCAAATGCACGTTTTCTCAATGAATGAATTTGAATGAATTACGGTGATATGCAACCACATCCAAAAGCCAGAGGGCGCTCTCGTGCAGAAACACCATTTGTGCTACAGAAGAAGTAGCATTACTAATGCTGCGTTCCAGGCAACCTGTAACCCGTAACTCCACCTTCAAAACCACGACTCACAACTCTGAACTGGGAGTACATCGATCTAGTACGAGTTCACGGGTGGGAAGTCACGGGTTTGACTGCCGTTCCAGTCCACTTTCACCGGTAGAAGGTTGTAAAAACACGAATTACAGGCTGCCTGGAACGCATAGGGTCGTGAGTCGTGGTTTTGAAGTTGTAACTCACGGGTTTAAAAACCTGCCTGGAACGCAGCATAACACTACTCCAGGAAATATCTAGAGGCATATTTATATCGCTGTTCTTCAGATTGTTTCAGGTATTTTCATGATGATAATAAATAATATTTTAAATTATTGTGTTTGACGAGTGTTGCTTTTTTAAATGCACGTTATAAACGAGTCAAACTTGTAGTGATTTTAGATTGATAAGGACTTCCTACTGATCACGGAGCCGTAGTACATGCACAAGCTGTGCATGAAACACTGAATCGGAGCCTTACGATTCAGAATCGATTTTAGACAGGTCTTTTTAATGAGAATGCGATGCATCGATGCACATCCCTAGTGGGTTGGCATTCGTTTTTTTAATTTTAAGGTTTGAATGTCCTATTTGTCTCAACATTATTAGCTGCAGAGACCGCCAAGCAGGAAGTGCACTTTACTCTCCTGCTCTACAGGTGGCGGTGTGGCGCTGAGAACCTGGCTTGCAACTGCCACCAAACCCCACAAGAAGAAGATCGTCCTTGTGTTGGCTAGAGGCTTGACCACATTAACGGTTTATAATTGTCAAATACATTACATTCAGAACGCCAGTATGTCACCAGGAGTCACAAGGATTACATCTGCTTTTGAGTTCTCAAAGTTGCGGATCTATTGACTTGCATTAAACGACAGGGCACTGGGGTTTTTGCTGTGCTGCTTTATTTTTCTACTGACGAAAAAGTCACCAACATGTCGTTTAGCCTGATGGTCAGTAAATAAACTTGATATTGAAGGTATGCTAACGTGTTCTTTCTTTATTATAGTTTGTTAAACTCCTTTCTTTTATTTAAATAGCCTACCTTATCATTTACGGTGTTGGTAATTATTTTGCCCGCTAATTTCTAATCAGGAAATGATTTGTTTGTTTAAAAATGATATGCTACTTTATTATAAGTATTGCTCTTAACTGCCTGTGTGTTTTGTTACTAGTGCAGTATTCCGTTCTCAGAGAATGCTGCAAATGCTGTGCCCGCTTTGGTCCAACTGCACTAAGATGCAACACTACAGTCCATTGGGTCCGCAGCAACACACCTGCCACATAAGAAAACTGCAAACAGACAGACAAACACACAGAGATTCCTTCCTTTAGAGAGAAAAATATGCTCAGCCCCCCCCCCCCCTCCGAAGCTTCGAATATTCGATTTGATTTCTACTAGCGCTTCGAAGCTCAAAAAATGCTTTTCGGACTAGCCTTAGTTTAGGCAGACTGTGTTGTTGAATAGCTTCACATGAATCGTTTGGGGATCTGAGAAATGGGGTAATTTTAAATTTATATTTTGAGAATATTACAGTGTTTTTTGACCTTGCATGCATTTAAACCTGTTGTCTGAGACTTATGATCAGTGATAGGATGCTTAAAATTTGCATCTTACTGGCTCTTTAAAGTCTATGTGCGCACAAAAGCCCAAAATGTCTGTACTTGTGAAACCTAAATCAGTTGCGGCCCAAGTACTGCTCCAATTCCAAGTTCGCATGAAACCATGTTGACATAACATCCCTGGATGTGTTCTTGATCCAATAATTTTATCATTGCACCTCGCCAAATTTTTAACAGTGCGTCAGTTCTACGCGGACCGCAAGCACTGTGATTGGTTCACTAGAACCCCTCCCGTCAGGTAAAAAACTGCTTCATGAGTATTTCTGTTTGCGACAGTGAGAACAAAGATAGAAGTTGATTAGTGATTTAACTCAAACTGCAACATTAGTCGCTGTTTATGTACCTCCACCACTACTACTCATTTCAAAACATAGACAACAAGTTGCTGATTCTACTTCGATTGTGGGTTAAGCTTGGAAAGCTGCTTCTTCATTGAAGGTCGCGCTGCTACTGTGGTAACACCAATGGTCTGAATGCCACCCCACATTGCTGCAGTAATTTTTATATAACAAGAAGTTGTTCTAACCTAAACCCAAGCGAAAATGGTTTAAAACAGAAAAAAAATGAGAAACCAAACAGTAAAACGACAAAAAAGATGCGCCATTTAAGTGAATGGAAAGGACTGACGTATAATATGCATGATTTTCACACTTTGTGCTATTTATACCCAACTTTGTGAGACTGGGTTTGATAATGTGTCTGTGTATACAGCAGAACTTATTGCCATTCTGGTAGCACTTCATAGGTAGAGGATGTAAACCAAGGTTAGGAGTTATCTGTTCTGATCCATGTGCAGCAAATGTAGCACTTCAAGCCTTGCAAGTGGACTAAAATCAACTAGGCAATATACATATGAAATTCTTGTAAGTTTATTGAGAAATAGTAATACAAGTCTTATTATGTTTCTGTGGGTCCCTACTTATGTGTGAATGGAGGCTAATGAAGGGGTTGACAAACTAGCTAAGCAAGCTTTAAATCACGCAGATGTTGACATAGAAGTGGCTATTAGTAAAAAAGAGGTCACTTGTAGTAAATGGCAAGAAGCATGAAATATTGATAGCAAGAGCAGACATCTTAATAGCATTTATCTACTAGTGCATTTAAGAACAGAAAAGAAGATATCATAATTTCACGTCTTCGAATCTGACATTCTGGATAAAATAATTCTCTTTTTAAAATAGAAAATCATGCAACTGGTAAATGCAGCCATTCTGATCAAAGAGACAATAGAGCATATTTTATTTACATGTCAACACAGTATGAAAATTAAAAAAAAAATCACTTATTCAGGAAATGGAAAAAATGGCTTAAAACGTATAATATACAAAGCTTTTTGGAATATAATTTGGAGCAATGGAAGAAGTATAGAGCCAGTATAACATTTGTTAAAGAAATCGGGTTATACAGGATAATTTAGTGTTTATCTTTGCATGTCTGTGCTCCACACTCCAGTACAGCAGGAGGCGTTTGTGCACCATAACCAACCGCCATAAAACTCCAGAAGAAGAAGATTCGAATCAAAAGACTCGTAAAGGTTTTGAAGCCTCGCGAATCAGTGTTTAAAGCGATCGTCACTAGAGCCTGATGTCTTAACGTGTAAATTCATCGGTGTACATTTAAACAATGAATCCGTCTCCGATTATTTTATTGGTTTGTCAACAGAAGACAGGATTTCTTAATACACTAACCGTTAGCAGTGAGATGAAGTTGAAAATCTGACCCGGACTCACTGTTGTCTCTGGAGCAGGGATCCATTGTCCGGACAGCGTCATAAACATCTCCTGACTCATACAGTTGTGTACTTTGAGGTAATGTCCAGCACGTTTAATACCAATATTATTAAATGTTTTTACACATGTATTATGAACCAGTTTACTGTGGAGATCGAGGACTAAAAACGGAAGATGTGCGCTATTCAGACAACCTTTAAAATTACCTGAGAACTGCATCTGTATTTGACACTTCTTATTTTAGTTCATTTATCTATTAGTAACGTTAAAAGATAGCAGGGGTACAAAGTAAGGCTCTTTGGGTGATTCTCCTCCATTTTCCAGGCCCTGACTACTACAGAAGCCACACTTGCATTTTACCTCAAGGACTACATCAAGTCAAGTAAGTTTGATGATAAACTTGGATAAATATATTTGATCTATGGTATTATAGTTTAAATAGCAAATACCAAAATGTGTTTATACAGCTAACTTAGCCCGTAAATCAGATATCTAAATGTAAGCTAGGACTATTATAGTAGCTATAATAATGTTTATTATGCTTTTAATGAAAGTTTCTTAGTGAAATACTTTAATTACTGCTAACAATTAAATTAGTCAACACGTAATTTTTAGCATTTGTATAACTTGCATGCATGTCTGCTTATGACCAAACAATATGTTTATTTATGTTTGTATATGATATAGATTATATACATTTTCCCAAATGTAAAAAAATTCCAGTGTCCACAGATTAAAAATAAGTAAAATAATATAATTGTGTTTTTGTAATCTGGGTGGTAAATAAGGCAATCAATACTTCCGTTTTACGGCGACTTTAATGTCTCTTCTTTTATCTTCAGCCACACGTATAGAGTGAAAGTGATTGAGACCTTCAGTGAAGCTCCTCCTACAACAATCCATCAATCAAACACACAGAGAAATCACTCCATGTGTGACAACTGAAATCTTCATGACATAATGTTGATGCTGGTGAAAGAGGAGCTTGAGAAGATGACAGATCCACAACCATGCAGAATAAAGGATGAAGATACTGAGGAACAAATAGGTTGGTGTCTATTTTTCAGTCTTCATTATTGATGGTTGAGGAATAATTATTGACATGAGGAGAAATACTGAATGCAATAAAATGTTTACATGCAGTTAAGGGAATCAATTGTATACTATGTTACTCACAAAGACTGCTATTTTCAGATTTTTTGCTATTATTAAAAGAGAGTCCAATCTATAAGCATAGACTTCATGAATTAACCCGTACTAGCGAGCATAGTAATGATGATGCAGCGTATAGAAGAGAGATCTAAGTTGAGACAATTTTATGTGAATTCAAACATTAAAATTTTATATAACACAGGTGCTGGTCAACAGAAAATAGAAGTTTGTCATAGAAGCAAAAGACCTCGAAAAGAAATCTATAATCATATTTATTATCGGTACTGTTCAATTTTGCTTAGCATTTTTTATTCGGGAGGTTTTACTGTCGCTGGAGGAAGCCATTACTGTGTGTCCACCTGAGTAACATTAAAGAAATTTTGGATGCATTAACAAATATGACATTTAATTATTATGACAGAGACGCACGTTTCTAGTAGGGATCGACCGATATGGATTTTTTTGTGCCGATGCCGATACCGATTTTTTTCCATCAGCCTTAGCCGATGACCGATACAGGCTGCCGATTTTCTTTAGCCGATATTTGGAGCCGATACTGTTTTTTCTCATTCAGTTTATATCATAAAAATGACACAATGATAAAACCAAATGTTACAACTCTTAATTTAAAAAAGGAACATTTACTGAACTATATTTAACAAATAGTAAAAAAGGTAGAGCAAGTAAGAAAATTCAGTGCTGCTTATGTGACCAGAGAGTGCTTTCTCATCCTCTACACGGCAAGTTCCAACTGATGACTTCGGGAAGACGTTATAGGCAACCACGAGTAATTAGGAAGGTTTACCAATTATCCTTTGTGCCAAATGCTGTCAAGATTTTAAATGGTACTGATTGATGTGTGTTTGTTTTTTCTATTTTCTTTTTTTTATTGTATTTTGTTATGTTATGTGTTGTTGTATTGATGCATGTGAAGCCAGAGACAAATTTCCACTACGTGGACAATAAAATAAAGTAAAGTAAAGTAAAGTTAAAATACATAAATAAAATAATAATTACACCATTGCACACAGTAGCAACAACCAAGCAGCATAACAAGGGGAACACTTTACTTTATCCATGAAAGTAACCAACTATTTACAACCTATTTAATGCTTAGGTCTAAGTTTTAGTGCACTTAACTTAATCTCTTGTATAGCAAATGTCTTTCATAAGAAGACAAGGAAAATGTAAACAGCAATACTGATAAAAAAACAACTTAAAAAGAATTCTGAATAACATGCCAATTGCCCCACTTCTGTACCTCACACACCCTCTTGCCCTATAATAAATGCGAGGGATAGATAGTTTGCCTCAGCTCGCTTAAAACGCATAAAACTGAACAAATACATGAGGATTTGTGTACGGACTTCGGTCAGATAGTAAAGCTCGTGCACGTGGGAGAGGTGCAGTGAGACATGGATGAGAGAGTGCATGTATCTTTGCGCTCCCAGTGAACGGAAATGTTGACAAAACTTACAAAAAAACACTTCTCCGGTCACATAAAAGTCATGTGGGAACTGTTTTGAACTAAGTGCTTTGGGTCGAATTTCTTAATTTTTTTCGCTGACGAAAATTCCGCGTTAACAACCATAAACGTATGCAACCATGAACTGCGCTCTCCACAATGACGAGAAACTATCAGCAATGGATATTAATTTTTAGCCTTTTACTACTACATATATTTATGGAGATGAGAATTAAAAACCCACCCTGTCCAGCTATGATCAGCTGTTCGGCTTATGACCTGGGTTCGCTTGCGGCATTATGAGCACGCGTCGCATCCAAACGTCAGACTGGTGGTCGCTGAATAAAACTCCTATAAATACCACGAAATCACGGAACAACGTCAGCATTATTTAATCCTATGACCAGTGTTCGTAACAGCTGCCGTATGCATACGGTTAGCCTAAAAGCTATTTGAAGCTCCCTAAATACAATGGCAAGCAGTTTTATAGGCATTCGCGTTTTCCATTAGGACCACCAAACTTTCTTAGCTATGATTGCACGCACATATAGAGCAACGTGTTAACACTTTCAAAGTATATGGCAATATTTCAGTCAAACAGTTAAAAGATGCTTTGAAGTTTAAAACTTACCAGCACAGGCTTGGAGCGCTCCGCTCTGCTAGTGGGGGGATGGGCAATGCACGGGCTGCAGGCAGCCTCCAGCAACACAGAGCTGCCTGTGGGCGCCTGTCTGTAATTAATGCCGGGGGAAAAACTATCGGCGAACGCAAGCCGCGAATCGGCCGATGCCGATACACCTAAAACCTGCTAAAATCGGCCCGATGTATCGGCCGGCCGATATATCGGTCGATCACTAGTTTCTAGCCCATCTAAAATAAAACAGACAGGAGATCAAGTGATTGACGTTTGGACCTCTCATTACATTTACATGACGTTTACGTTAGGTATTAAGCAGACGCTTTCATATAGAGATTTAAAAAGTGAGAAAGGAAAGCGTGAAGATGTGTCATTATGTGACATCTTCTTTATATGTGTAGAAAAAATAAGTAGGCTATAATTAAGCAATATTGCTGGAGTAGGAGTGTGCTATTGCTCTATATCAGGGGTGGCGAACGTCCTGCAGATTTTAGCTCCATAAGAGGTAGGTTTTAAATGATCAATAATGTCTTTACAGAGCTCCAGTGAAATTGGTTGAAAGGCATTAAATGGAGTCAGTTCCTCTGATATATGGGGAGGAGAGTTGACCTTAGATTAGATTTCAGCTTGACAATTTTTTCATTGATTGCTGGCTCCTGAAAAACCTCCAGGACCTGATCTTATAGAGCCATTCTTCTTAGAAATAGCTGCAGACTGCATAGCACAGCCTTTAACAGACCTTTTTAATCTTACTTTAGAGAGCAATACTAATCCAAAAATATGGAAATCAGCATTTGTTTGTCCCATATTGAAAGGGGGTGACCTGTCAAATTTAAATAACTATCGGCCAATTTCTAATTTGTCTGTTCTAGCCAAAACGCTTGAATCCCTGGTGAGTGACCAGATGAAAAATTTCTTACATGCTCAGGACATTTTATCCCAAGATCAGTCAGGTTTTAGAAAAAAAACACAGTACCATCACAGCTGCCATGAAGGTGATAAATGATATCTCTGTTGCTCGTGACAAGAAGCAGCATTGTGCATCACTTTTTATTGATTTGTCAAAAGCTTTTGACACGGTTGAACATGATGTTTTAAGGACTAGGCTTCTTAATTCGGGGTTTTCAGAGAATACTGTCTCTTGGTTCTCAAATTATCTTAGTGACAGAACCCAGTGTGTTAAGAATGATGGTGTTCGGTCTGGTATTTTACCAATTCTTAAAGGGGTTCCACAAGGTTCTGTGTTAGGCCCCATTTTATTTACTATTTATATAAATAACATTAATCGGAATGAATCTGATGCAAAATTTCATTTTTATGCAGATGACACAGTCATTTACTGTTGTGCCCCCTCTCTTAAACAAGCCATTGCAAATTTGCAGAATGCCTTCTTAGTGGTCCAAAACACATTGCTCCAGCTGAAACTTGTGCTCAATGCAGAAAAAAACAAATGTATGATTTTCACAGGCCCCTGGAGTAGACCACTGAATCAGTGGTTACTCTTGACGGACGTGAAATACAGATTGTCTCAACCTATAAGTATCTTGGTATTGTGCATGATGATTGCCTATCCTTTAAGCTTCATGTTCACTGTTTAGTGAGAAAGTTGAGGCTAAAATTGGGTTTTTATTTTCGAAACAAACTGTGCTTTTCTTTTAATGCAAAGAAACGGTTAGTGGCATCCACTTTTTTTATCTGTGTTGGACTATGGGGACATATTATATATGCATTCATCTGTTCAATGCCTTCATATGATTGACACAGCCTATCATGCATCGTTAAGATTTATTACTAATTGTAAAGCTCGCACCCATCACTGTGAGCTGTACTCTGGTGTAGGCATGGGCCGATAACCGGTTTCAAGGTATACCGAGGTTTTAAACAGTCAAGGTTTCAAAACCACTAAAATGTTCTGTGATACCGTCTCCAAGGTATGAGCTGTGTTTATACAAAATTCATTAAATCATTAAGTCATGTGATTGATTTGATGTTTACATTTAATATACATTACGAAAATACTATATATTTTTTGAAAGCATATTATAATTTAAAGGCTTTATTTTTACCCAGCATTTGAAAGTAACACATTTTAGTGTTGCAATGGCAATACCGCAACACCGTGAAACCGTGGTATTTTTGCTAAAGGTTATCATACCGCCAGAATCTTATACCGGCCCATGCCTACTCTCGTGTAGGGTGGCCTGATTTGGCCACACGGAGGCTTTGTCATTGGTACACATTCATATACCAGCCTATTCTTGGTATGCTCCCATCCTACTTGTGTTCACTTCTTATGAAAAAAGGTGCTGGTCATTATTCTCTCCGCTCTCAGGCTGTAGTCCTGTTTTCAGTTCCACACGTAAGGACTGAGTTAGGTAAAAAGGCTTTTGTTCACTCTGCTCCTTTTACATGAAATTTGTTGCAGAATAACTTAAAACTCAGTGAATTGATTTCGTTGAGTGCTTTTAAAATAAGAATGAGGTGTCTTGAGTTGAACTCCCTCACATGTCAATGTTTTTAATTGGGAATTCCTTGTAAGTGCATAGTTGACTCTCAACTTGTTTTTATTTAATTATTTGTGTTTTTGTGTCCTTGTATGTATGTATGTAATGTTGTGATGTAATTTAGCTGCCTATCTTGGCCAGGTCTCTCCCTTGAAAAAGAGATTTTTAATCTCAATGGGTTTTTTCTCCTGGTTAAATAAAGGATAATAAATAAATAATAAATAAATGTCACATGATAATGTTAACATGGCGAATGCTGTCCCTACTTAACGCGAACGTAGGTACTGTCTTAGCGCACGTTAAGTAGGTACCCAGTGAAATTCAGTACCTACACAATAAGTATGCCATTTCGGATTCAGCCAAGCTCTTCCACTGGTGCCGTTTGATGGCTGTTGACTATGGATGTTGGTCTCTCTGCGCCACCTACAGAGCGGGAGCGTGAAGCGCACTTCCTGCTTGGCAAAAGCTCTGCATTAACGCTGAAAAATATTTATATATATATATATATATATATATATCTTTGAATGTCAAAACTGAAAATCGAATGTCAACCCACAGAATGAATATTCGAATATTCAAATTTTCTGGTCCAGCCCTAATATAAAGAAGATCACCATTAGGGATGGGAATTGATAAGAATTTAACGATTCCGATTCCATTATCGATGTTGCTTATCGATCAGATTCCTTATCGATTCTCTTATCGATTCTCATTGGGTGAGGGAATAAGTACAAATTTGTATGTTTGTATTAACCCTCTGGGGTCGGACCCTTTTTGGACACAGTCAGAGGTTCTGACATGCTCTCACATTTGGTCTTTTTTCAGTTGCTTTAAAACACATTAATGGCCAATATCACATAACACTGTATTCAGCACAAACTGTGCTATAATAATATGTAAGATAAATGTATGTACATGTTTGTATTTTTAAGTAAATGATGTTTATGCGTGGTTAGTAAAAACAAGAAAACAAAAAGTTGCTGAAATAAGGCCAAGAAACACATCCTAAACATTTGTTAACAAGCAAAAAAGTTATCTACTCTTGTAGAGTAGAGAATTTGCTACAAAAAGATGTAAAAACCATTTAACCCACTCATTCACATGAAAAAATACATTGATTTAACTTTTGTAAGACACTTTTTGATGTGTAAAGGCAATATGCAAGGGAGGGTCAATGGTCATGAATATTGATGTGTTTCACACCTGAGGAGACCCAACCCCCTAATGGCTCAGTGAGGAATGTTGGGACAAAAGAACTGTGACTGTGGGGAGACTTAAAGAGAAAATCTTTTGCTTGTAGTAAAAAAAAAATAGGTTAAAATAAAGTACAAAATACTTTTTTAGTAAAATAAAAGTCTTATAGGCTTGCAAAAAAATGCTAAAAACATGAACAATACAATAGATTTAAGAAGCTTTATTATAATTATAAATGAAGAAGCTTCATTGTAATTATAAATAATAAAGTAACAATATGTATACATGTAACAATATTCTATATGACCAGTACAATATGGCTCTAATTAAAAGAAAAGGATTCTAAATGGTCAGCTGTGAAAGTTTGGTGTGCATCTAAAAATACTTCCAAATATAAAAAATAAGGTATACATTTGTAAACCATCACACACTGTAACTCTTTGGGAATGGAGTTAAATGTTGTCGTGCCATTGTTCAAAACGTGCGGGTACCAGACGAAGTTGGTGTAGCAGACACATTCCTGAAAACATATCTTAATTAATATCATGTATTTTCAAAGTACAAAGCAACACATCAGTATTACTAATATTGAGAACTTTTTTAATAATTAATAGGGGTGACCCCGAATAGTTGAAGATTCGATGCATCGGAGAAGCCGGATTCGACTACCAATCTCACAGTCGAATCGTTGCAGATGTGCTATGAAATGAGGATCATTCAATTTTGGCCGTATATGGGTGCACACATTATCTGATTCCACATATAGCAGCTTTCTCCCAATGTATTAATATACAGTATATTATTATAATGCTGCAAATAATATGTGATGTAGCAGCTTTCAATAAATATTTTTAAAATGCGTTAAATCCAACTAACAAAGCCTGTGATGGGGCTCCACGTCCATAAGAGGTTTCAATGTTAATAAACCATTGCATCTTTGTTTCTACATTTAAAAGACAAAGCTGGCAATTCTGGCAATACTTTCGTTTTTTATTAATTTCTTTATTTTATTTATAAATCACTCTGGGTTATCTGATTTATCTATTTGGCTTGTGTTTTGTTTCCGTGCACTTGAGGCATTTTGCACATTTGTTCTGCACGTTGTTACTTCTGACCTTATTTTATTTAAAAAAATTTATTTATTATAAACGTAAATTCTGATATAATTTAAGTCTGTACGTTTTGGATTGTTTTTCGTTCTATCGACGTTGCGCTATTGCGTTCTGGCCATGTTTGCGCATGCAATTTAGCCGAAAGTGCTAGGTGCTCTACGTCTCATATTTAGAAGTTCATCGAACTAAACATTACAAAACGGATGTTTTTCGACGGGTATACGTTTTAAAATGTATTTAAAACCGAGTGGTTATCTATTATGGTCGGTGTTCACTTTCAAATAATAGCAAAGAGATTCCTGAAATAAATAATATCATCAGGTCTTTCTGTATCTAAAGTGAATACAGAGATGATCAAAGTCAAAGCAAGCAATTTGCACAGCAAATTTATGTGCTAAACAATAACGCGTAGTGTCTATAAAATCATTAATTTCAGTGTTTTTCTTGTTATAAATTAACGTTTAATGAATTGTATACAAAGCTTAGTTTTTATCATTTACAGTAACAATCACAAATTATTTGTCATTTGTCTTTTTTTTTGGTCATGGCTTTGACGCGCTTAATCTCCAAATTAAATAAAAATACTAAATTGTAGCCGGGGTTTCCAAGGCAGGATCACCATTGTTATTTTTTAGGTTTAGTTCTCAAAATGTTTTTTTGTGTGATGTGGCACTCGTGTAGATCATGTAGATCGTGGCATTAAAATGTTATGAGGAATAATTAAACAAATGTTGCCTTACATTTTACCTTATATAAATGCATCCACAGTCAAATATATACTGTTATATAACTCAGGCAGTAAAGCAGAAAATAATTGGGTACAGAGATGCGCTGTATATGTTTGTTAACGGGCCATTACCGGACATATTTATAGCTAAAAATTAACACATGACATATCTCCGGGCACATTTACAGCACATCAATACTAGGCTACATCGAAACATTTACACCCGAACAGATACATGCATATTTGAGCATGATGACAATCTCTGGGCACATTTACTGTTATCATGTAAGCAACATGTCAGTAATACAAATATTGTGAATGCATAAGTTTTAATTTTTAAGCATAGTTTTATGCATTAAAAAATCAAGCAACACATCAGTAATACTAATATTGAGAACAGAAAAGCCAGTAAATGTAACTTTATGAATTTCGGGTTCGTTTCTGCATGCCCCCGTGCGAGTAAATGACGATGAAGCCACGTTACAAAAAAAAAATTATTTGTATCATGTATTTTCGGAAAATACAGATATGTTTATATATATATATATATATATATATATATATATATATATATATATATATATATATATATATATATACATCTTGTATTTTCCAAATTACTACGCAAAACATCAGTAAAAGTCTACTAATAAAACAGAAAAGCCAGCAAATGTGACTTACCCTTTATGAATGTCCGTCGCATTTCTGCAAATGCCCGCTGAAGAGGAGAGTGATGCTGCCACATTCCTACAAAAGTTTTTAATAATTAACATAATGTATTCTCCACAGTAACAAACTTATAAAGCAATACTAAGGCGGTAAAGCATAGTTGAGATAAGATAATTGGGTACATAGATTCGGTATATCTTTGTTAACGGGCCATTACCGGACATATTTATGGCTAAACATTAACACATTACCTCCGGACACATTTACAGCACATCGATACTACATCGATACATTTACACCCGAACAGATAGTCGCGTAAACAAGACTTGTTGAGGCATAAACACTAGTCAAAATATATTCTAAATAGTGATATTGTTTTATGACATATTGTATATTTACAGCACACCATACAATCATACTGTTTAACGCATGACATATCTCCGGGCTCATGTACAGCACAATGTTACACCCGAGCAAATAAAGAAGCCTTATTGATAAGTCGGCATGGACAATAGTTATAGTAGTGATATTGCTTTATAACATATTCACATTACACTAATCAGCATACGGTTTAATGTAAGAACTATCATTTTAATGTAAACAAGTTGCCAATTACGAGACGTTTCTATAAAGTCATTATGAATATCTGCGTGCAAATAGTCAGTATACAGTATATACAAGTTTACATCACACAACATTTCAACAAATGTAGGTAAAACTTACTCTTCAGAAATTATATCCTCAGCTGGATCAAGTCGCTCTTCAAAAAACAAACGTTCATCGTCGGAGTCCTGCTCTTCGTCTGAAGAAACAGTGAACTCTTCCTCGCTGCCAGGAGCATCTGTATAGCTTCCTCACCTGTAAAGCGTGTCATCTTCCCAGCGCGTTGATAAGTGGATGAAACTGTCAAAACTCGCTGCTTCTTAAAGCATTGTTTGGGGGCGTTGATCTTGTTTGCATAGCCCGCATCAGGTAATTTCCATATGAATGGCGCGCACAAGGGAAGGTGGGATTACATTAGCGCTAATGAGGTCGAGCCAGAAAAACTGTACCTCTCTTTACTTACATGTCGATTACACAAACAGACAATGAGTTCTTCAGATTTTAATTACATCATGTAAAAGTAGACATTTCAGGCTTTCTTTAGACATATATCATGTTCGTGTGACAAGTATTGGCGGAGTTATCAGTTCATGTTTGAAGCGTGTTTGAGGAAAATGGTCAAGGAGACAGAGATGTCGAAATGCACTCCCTGTTTATTTTCTTTATTTGCCAAAAGCACACAGTTTTGTTGTTATTATGAAGGCACTCAAATTAAAGTAGAGACTTCACAGTTTCGAATGATGTATTACATGTATGTGTATGATTATGAATGACGGAGTATTTTAAGTGGATGTCACAGGAAACAGGAAAAAAATGCGTCAAAACGCGGCCCCGTGTTTTTGGACCCCAGGGGGTTAACTCGCTTTAATTTTTGTTTAGAAGACACAGAACAGAGTATACACAAATTATATGTAGCAACCTCAGAACAAACTTAAAAGTAGGTGAGCTACTTCTTAAAGTAAAGTCCAGGGACCTATAGCCTAGTGCAGTGTTTCTCAACCAGTAAATATGTGATAGGACTAGGAATTAATAAAACAGAACTAGACTGACATAAAAACATGCAACTTGGTCGTTGGTCATGCATGCATTTGTTATTTTCTTTTGAAAAGACATGATGCTGGACAAAATACAGCAAATAAAGCAAATTAACCTACCGAAATGCAGAGGCATCTGTGGCAAACCCTTTACCACAAATTTAGTCACTGCTTGGCAGAGGTGGCCACTACTTGAGTATTATAGTTTCATTTTCCAAGCATCTGTGCTTTATCAGAGTGTTGTCTTGGGAAATATTTACTTTAGCTTCGGTTTAGGGTTAGATTTGGTGCTTTTGTTATATGTCACTTTAAGTATTTGTCACTTTAAGTATTGGTTTATAAAAAAAAGATACAAGACTTATTCTTTTATATTTTCTAAACTTTAACCAATTGTCCCCTGACGTTGGGGTTAGAGTTTGTTTAGGTAAGGATGTCATTTTATGTAAATCTAACCCTAAACCGAAGCGACAATGGTAAGAAATTAGGACAAAAAAGTTGAGTAACCAAAACGTGAAAGTGACACAAAAAGGAAACGTGACATGCTCACGTTCAAACGCGGCAAAACGTGACATTTTCACGTTGGTCCATACGTGAAACAGTCACGTATTTGTCTGATATTGGGTTGAGTAGCTAGAGGTGCACGAGAGATACTTTCTGCAGCCTCTGTGCCAGTGTGAGAGCCAGCCAGACTCTGGCCATCATCAATTTGATGGACAATGAAAATGGAGATATCTGTATAGTAAATGTTTACATAATGAAATGGCGCTCACATTAACACATTACCTTCGGCATTAATAACAGATGGCGGCCGTTAGCTCCACTGGTGCTTGACTCGCTGGTGTTGTTGTGTAATTATATATCCAACACGCGACAGACCTGCAACTTCCTTCAACGCGATAGTATTGTCGTATGTTCGCGTGAAATATAAGTTACTGATTCAACTGTTTCAGTGTTTCACGAAGCTTCGCTCTGCCCACCACAAAATATAACCAAACTTTGGATCGTTCTGCCTCGATGGATGCAATGTTTGCTGCGTTCTAAACCAAAACAACACAGCGTGTGTGTGATGTCATGACACGTTTGCAACAAGTGGAACCGATAAGCGGAATCGTTAAGCACGCATGCTAACGATTCAAAGGAATCGATTCACTAGGCACCGGTTCTTAAGATCACCATAATCAATTATTAATAAAACCGCACTCTCCTCTGCTATTTTCTTTCGAGCCTCATAGGGTAAAAAATTTTTTGGCCTGAGCTTCTTTAGCATCTTATCGATATGTACATCAAATGCTAGTCTTGTGCCAACCATATACCTAAATATCTATAGGAACTTACTCTTTCTAATGGTAGACCATTTGAGTTTGTAATTATTATATCCGATACGTTAGAGCGACCCCGGCTAAAAATCATATATTTTGTATTTTTTTTTGTTTAAAACCAATTTTAACTGCGACAATGTTTGTTGCAGTATTTGAAAAGTGTTCTGTAATTGTTTCATTGCTTGGTTTAAGGAAGATGCAGTCGAATAAATAATTGTATCATCGGCATACAGGTGTAATTTGGCGGAATTTATTCCATAACCTAAATCATTAATATAAATAGAGAATAAAAGAGGAGCTAAAACAGATCCTTGAGGGATTTCAGTATTTACTTGAAGGAATTTTGAATTATAATTTACCACGGACACACATTGAGTACGATCAGAAAAATAATTTTCAAACCAACTCAGAGCTGCTTCACTAAAGCCTATAGACCGAAGTTTCTGTATCAATAATTTATGGTCTACGGAATCGAACTTGTAAATGACACATTCCCTTTCAAATTTGGCACATTTTGTCCACTTGTGAGTTGTTAAAAACGCAAGTGGGATATATGACGCATTTAAAGTGATGCATATGAAAGTAAATGAGATTACAGCTGCTTGTGTTGTTACTAGGGATGTCCCGATCCCGCTTTTTCCGTTTCCGATCTGGTTCCGATACCAGAAATCCATATATCAGCAGATACCAATATCTGTCCGATACTACTATAATTAAATGTGTATATCATTTAAAATGGATTTTAACATTTAAAAATGATACTAGAGGTAGCAGAAAGCACTATACACATTTAATTAAAGTAGTATCGGACAGATATCGGTATCGGCTGATATATGGATTTCTGGTATCGGAATCAGATCGGAAATGGAAAAAGTGAGATCGGGACATCCCTAGTAACAACACAAGCAGCTGTAATCTCATATACTTTCATATGCACCACTTTAAATGCGTCATATATCCCACTTGCGTTTTTAACAACTCACAAGTGGACAAAGCTTGCCAAATTTGAAAGGGAATGTGTCTCTCTCATCCACTTATAATCCAATCTACCACTTGTTTTTGCACCGCACCCTTGTTTCTTTGTATTGCCTGACACACTAATTTTTTTTTTTTTAAATAAATAGTGTTACAAATACCCCTAAAACAACATCATTTATTGTAACATTATTTGGGGGCTCGTCCGGGATCTAAATAATATTTCCTGGAGTGTATTGAGTTGTTATTGAACTTGATTTCACTTAAATCATTTAAAAGTAGACATTCCAAACATTACATAGACATATATCTTTTGTTAGTATGACAAGAATTCGTTAAGTTACAATAAATTTTTCTGACGCGTTTCTAAAGGAAGTTCATTGAGGGAGAGAGAACAAAATGCGCAAAATGTTTATTTTCTTAATAGATACTTTAAAGTTTTAAATGATGTATAAATCATATCTGTATGTTCAAAATCAGCAGAGTAATCTAATCTAAGTCTCTTTGCGGAGTGATTGAAAAATAAAGAATTTGTGGTGCCTGGGCATTAATTAGGCCTATGATTAATTAGTTCAAAAAAAGAAAACAAGTTGACAAAAAGATAGAATCTAATGTTTGGTGATATTGGAAACACCAGAAGTGTTAAAGGGTTTTGAACACAGCACAAGAGTTAAACTACAAGAGCAGAAATTGACAATAGAAATGACATAATGTACTTCACATTAAAAATAACATGGATACATGACAATCTCAAATGTGTTTTGTCACCCAAGTTTATTAATATGAACTATTTACTGTCTTCATTTTAGATATGATGGAAGTGAAAGAGGAGAGTCAAGCTGAAGTGGATGAAAAACATCAGATTGTAAAAATAAACCATAATGTTTCACAGAAAGAAACTCTGAAGACAGAAGACATAAAGTGTGAAAATAGTTTCAGTGAAGATGAACGCCCTGCAGATCACAAGAGGACTCGCAGTGAGAAGAAACCTTTAACATGTCAACAGTGTGGAAAGAGTTTCGGAAGAAAAACTCACCTTAAAGCACACATGAAGATTCACACTGGAGAAAAACCATTCACATGCCAACAGTGTGAAAAGAATTTCATAAGCAAAGCTTACCTTAACATACATGTGAGGGTTCACACTGGAGAGAAACCTTTCACATGTCAACAGTGTGGAAAGAGTTTCACCTTTCGAACAAACCTTAACCGCCACATGAAAACTCACAGTGGGGAAAAGCCACACGCATGTCTTCAGTGTGAAAAGAGTTTCATAGATAAAAGTCAACTTATGAAACACATAAGAGTTCACACTGGAGAGAAACCTTTCACGTGTCAACAGTGTGGAAAGAGTTTTTCTATTGAAGGTAACCTTAAGATACACGCAAGAATTCACACTGGAGAGAGAGCGTTCACATGCCATGAGTGTGAAAAATGTTTCAGAAGTAAGAGTACCCTTACAGCACACATGACAATTCACAAAGGAGAGAAACCATACATGTGTTTTCAGTGTGAAAAGTGTTTCAGTATGGAGTGTCACCTTAAGAAACACATGATAACTCACAGTGAAAAGAAACCTCACGCATGTCTTCAGTGTGAAAAGAGTTTCGTAGATAAACGTGGACTTGAGATTCACATGAGAGGTCACACTGGAGTGAAACCTTACATATGCTCCCAGTGTGAAAAGAGTTATACAAGTGTAAGCGCTATTAAGAAACACATGAGGTCTCACACTGGAGAGAAACCTTTCACGTGTCTTCAGTGTGAAAAGAGTTTCATCGATAAACGTGGACTTAAAACTCACATGATCACTCACACTAAAGAGAAACCTTTCACATGCCATGACTGTAAAAAGAGTTTCAAAACAAAAGCCAACCTTAAAAAACACGCAAGATTTCACACTCAATAGAAACCATTCACGTTTCAACAGTGTGGATATGGCAACAAAGTTTATAAATCAGCTGAGGTCTTATTAATAAAACTGTTTGTAGGATCCTTACTTAAAGAGCCACACAGATCCAAAATTGAAACTGACCTGTATTGCAGTGTGTCTTGTAGCTGTACATCAATGTAAACAATGTGCAAAGTAGTTGAACCAAAAAGTGCACGATTAATAAAGTTATTGGCATCTAAAGTAGGGAGTCCACTCTGAATCGCTGAAACGAGTATGAAACGCTGAAATGATTTGGATTGAATCTACTGCCTGACTTTATCCACGTAATACCGTAATGGTTCAGTACCCACTTTATTTGAAACATGCATCTCCTAACCATGAACTGTAAGTATGATTATAGCTAATGATGAATAATGTGTATTGATGTTGTTGTTTAAACTCTTAATATACTGTCAGAGAGTCATGTTAGCAAGCGGCTAACACATGCTGCCTGTTTTGCTATAACCCGGTTAGCTTACATTAAATGCTTTAATGATTGTAAAAACGTTCGTGTTTGTCGTCTTTTTTTTTTTTTTGCTTGGAAGAACGATGGATGATGTGTATTGATGTTGATAATGTCTTCTCAGTAAATCATGTTAGCACTAGGTCAATACATGTTGCACTATTCTGTGCCACTGATCTGTGCGACGACTGTGTCAGTTGACCAATCAGAGCTGAGTAGGCTACTGAAAGGTGGGGTTTAGGCTAGGGCTGAGTCAGAATATTCGATTATTCAAATATTCGTTCGGTGGCATTCGATTTTTAATTTTAAGATTTGAATGTCCTATTTGTTTCAACATTATTAGCTGCAAAGACCGCCAAGCAGGAAGTGCACTTTACGCTCCTGCTCTACAGGTGGCGGTGTGGCGCTGAGAACCTGGCTTGCAACTGCCACCAAACCCCACAAGAAGAAGATCGTCCTCGTGTTGGCTAGAGGCTTTAACGCTTAATAATTGTCAAATACATTACATTCAAGATGTCAGTATGTCACCAGGAGTCACAAGGATTACATCTGCTTTTGAGTTCTCAAAGTTGCGGATCTATTGACTTGCATTAAATGAGCACTGGTGTGCTGCTTTATTTTTCTACTGACGAAAAAAGTCACCAACATGTCGGATAGCCTGATGGTCAGTAAATAAACTTGATATTGAAAGTATGCTAACGTGTTCTTTCTTTATTATACTTTGTTAAACTCCTTTCTTTTATTTAAATAGCCTACCTTATCATTAAAATGTAATTATTGTGCTGCGAATTTCTGATCAGGAAATAATTTGTTTGTTTAAAAATTATATGCTACTTTATTATAAGTATTGCTCTTAACAGCCTTTTGTCAACTGCACTAAAATGCAACACTACACTCCCATGGGTCCGCAGCAACACACCTGCCACATAATAAAACTACAAACAGACAGACAAACAAACACACAGAGATTCCTTCCTTTAGAGATAAAAATATGCTCAGCCCCTCCCTCAGAAGCTTCGAATATTCAATTTGATTTCTACTAGCGCTTTGAAGCTCAAAAAATGCTATTCGGACCAGCCCTAGTTTAGGCAGACTGAGTCATTGAACGGCTTCACATGAATCGTTTGGGGATCTGAGGAATGGGGTAATTTTAAATTTATATTTTGAGAAATTACAGTGTTTTTTGACCTTTCATGCATTTAAACCTGTTGTCTGAGACTCATGATCAGTGATAGGATGCTTAAAATTTGCATCTTACTGGCTCTTTAAAGTCTATGTGCGCACAAAACCCAAAATGTCTACTTGTGAAACCTAATCAGTCGCGGCCCAAGTACTGCTCCAATTCCAAGTTCGCATGAAACCATGTTGACATAACATCCCTGGATGTGTTCTTGATCCAATAATTTTATCATTGCACCTCGCCAAATTTTTAACAGTGCGTCAGTTCTAAGCGGACCGCAAGCACTGTGATTGGTCCATTAGAACCACTCCCGTCAGGTAAAAAAACTGCTTCATAGGTATTTCTGTTTGCGACAGTGAGAACAAAGATAGAACAAGTTGAGGAGTGATTTAACTCAAACTGCAACATTAGTCGCTGTTTATGTACTTCCACCACTGCTAGTCATTTCAAAACATACACAAGAAGTTGCTGATTCTCCTTCGGTTGTGGGTTAAACTTGAAAAGCTGCTTCTTCATTGAAGGCTGCTACTGTGGTAACACTCGTGGATACTGCCTACCAATGGTCTGCATGCCAACCCACATTGCTGCAGTAATTCATGCAAAATGAGCTGGTGCTGTACATGCTTATCATACTTTTCATGTTCATACTTTCAGTTGGCCAAGATTTCTAAAAATCCTTTCTTTGTATTGGTCTTAAGTAATATTCTGAGATACTGAATTTAGGATTTTCCTTAGTTGTCAGTTATAATCATCAAAATTAAAAGAAATAGAAATTTGAAATATATCCATCTGTGTGTAATGAATGAATATAATTTGAATGGAATTAGTGAAATAAATAAACTATTTGATGATATTCTAATGATATTCACCGTGCTCTGGGAAGGTGCAGTGGAGGGGGGCCTATAAACGGAATAACAAGGCTGGAATGTGAAGGTACTCCCAGTGGAAGTAGGTTGCAGAGGATTCGTAGCCACCTCAACATCCAGGCAACTCAGGGAAATGGGCGTACGAGGAAAGGCCCACCGGCAGGCAGTCAGAGACCTCTCTGCGGTTGCGTGAAAAGGGAAGCCAGCGGCTGTGGGTGAAGAGAAAAGACTGCCGCCTGGGTCTTGAAGTGAGTTCATGGCACCTAGGGAGTGAACCTGGGATTCACTGCTGAACCCTTTGGAGGTGTCGTGGGCCTATCAGTGAAACACAGAGGAAGGAGGGCGCCCACTTGACAACCCAAAGATAGTGACAACCCAAAGTAGATTTGGCACTGAACCTGCATTAACAATGACAGTGGTGCTTCAGGTTTGCGTGTATATGGTTGGGTTGTAATGAGATTGTGGTGTTAGAAATTGAGGTTAGGTCAAGGGTTTATCCACTGAGTTACAAGAAAGGAGCAACTTCAGGAGATGGAAGGGCTGAGGAGTAGTGTGGCAGAGGGTCACTCAATTGACCATCCCACAGAGTCTCATGGGTGCCTCAAGTATGCAATTAAGGGGTTTCAGCATCAAGTCCTATACACCAGATCTATGACCAGCACCTGTATATACAGATGGTTCTAAAGATCCTGCCTCTACAAGAACTGCTTCTGCAGTGAGTGTTCCTACATTTCAATGCAATATCAGCAAAAGAATAACGGATAATGCTACCAAGTCTCATGTAGCACGAAGTGTGAAAATTGTGCAATACATATGCCAAATTCCAATTTTCCAATATGATACAACAGTCCTTCCCATTCACTTAAATGGCACATCTTTTTATGTCATTTTATTTATTGGTTTCTCAATTTTTAGGGTGAGATTTCAGATTTGCTCAATGAGGTTATTTAATATACAGGTTTCTCCATGTTTTTGTCTATATTTAAGCCATGGTCGCTTGGAGCTGGGGTTAGAATTGGGATTTGGATTAGGATGTAATTTTTATATTTTTTATATTTTTATAAGAAGCTGTTCTAACCCTAAACCCAAGCGAAAATGGTTTAAAAAACAGAAAAAAATTGAGAAACCAAATAATAAAATGACAAAACAAAAAAGATGCGCCGTTTAAGCGAATGGGAAGGACTGGCATATCATATGCATGCCAAATTGGAATTAAACGTATGTATTGCACATTTTTCACACTGCTATTTATACCCAACTCCGTGAGACTGGGTTTAATAATGTGTCTGTGTATAAAGCAGAACTTATTGCCATTCTGGTAGCACTTCATTATGTGTGGAGGATATAAAACCAAGGTTAGCTGTTATCTGTTCTGGTCCATGTGCAGCAAATGTAGCACTTCAAGCCTTGCAAGTGGACTAAAATCAACTAGGCAAGATATTATATATGATATTCTTGCAAGTTTATTGAGAAATAGTAATACATGTCTTATTATGTTTCTGTGGGTCCCTACTTATGTGTGAATGGAGGCTAATGAAGGGGTTGATAAACTAGCTAAGCAAGCTTTAAATCATGCAGATGTTGACATACAAGTGGCAATTAGTAATAATAATAATAATAATAATAAACTTTTTTTTCTATAGCGCCTTTTAAGGTAGCATCTCAAAGCGCTGCACAAGGGAATAAAGAAACAAACAATTATAATTTTATAAAAAAAAAAATGGGCTTAAAACGTTTAATATACAAAGCTTTTTGGAATGTAATTTAGAGCAATAGAAGAAGTATAGAGCCATTATAAAATTTGTTAAAGAAGTCGGGTTATACAGGTTAATTTAGTGTTTTTCCTTGCATGTCTGTGCTCCACACTCCAGTACAGCAGGAGGCGTTAGTGCACCATAACCAACCGCCATAAAACTCCAGAAGAAGAAGATTCGAATCAAAAGACTCGTTTTGAAGGCCTCGCGAATCAGTGTTTAAAGCGACCCTCACTAGAGTCTGATGTCTTCACGTGTAAATGCTTTGGTGTGCACTGAAATAATTAATCCGTCTTCGATTATTTTATTGGTTTGTCAACAGAAGACAGCATTTCTTAATACGCTAACCGTTAGCAGTGAGATGAAGTTGAAAATCTGACACGGACTCACTGTTGTCTCTGGAGCAGGGATTCATTGTCCGGACAGCTTCATAAACATCTCTTGACTCATACAGTTGTGTACTTTGAGGTAATGTCCAGCACGTTTAATACCAATATTATTAAATGTTTTTACTCGTGTATTATGAACCAGTGTACTGTGGAGATCGAGGACTAAAAACAGAAGATGTGCGCTATTCAGACAACTTTAAAATTACCTGAGGACTGTATCTGTATTTATCACTTTTGATTTTAGGGAGGAGCAGGGTTACAAAGTAAGGCTCTTTGGGTGATTCCCCTACATTTTCTAGGACTTGGCTACCACAAAAAGCCACACTTGCATTTTACCTCAATGACTACATCAAGTCAAGTAAGCTTTGATGATAAACTTGGATAAATATATTTAATTTATGGTATTATAGTTTAACTAGAAAATTCCAAAATGTGTTTGTACAGTAGCTAGCTAGCCAGTTAATCAGATATCTTAATGTAAGCTAGTACTATTATGGTAACTATAATAATGTTTATTATGCTTTTAATGAAAGTTTCTTAGTGAAAGACTTTAAGTACTACTTACAATTAAATCAGTCAACACGTCATTTTTAGCATTTGTATAACTTTCATGCATGTCTGCTTATAACCAAACAATATGTTTATTAAGGTTTTTTTATGATATAGATTATATACATTTTCCCAAATGTAAAAAATTTCAACGTCCACACAGATTAAAAATAAATAAAATAATATAAATGTGTTTTTGTAATCTGGGTGGTAAATAAGGCAATCAGTACTTCTGTTTTATGGCAACTTTAATGTCTCTTCTTTTATCTCCAGCCACATCCATAAAGTGAAAGTGATTGAGACCTTCAGTGAAGCTCCTCCTACAACAATCCACCAATAAATGCTGGAGTCAAACACACAGAGAAATCACTCCATGTGTGACAACTGAAATCTTCATGACATAATGTTGATGCTGGTGAAAGAGGAGCTTGAGAAGATGACAGATCCACAACCATGCAGAATAAAGGATGAAGATACTGAGGAACAAATAGGTTGGTGTCTATTTTTCAATCTTTATTATTGATGGTTTAGGAATAATCATAAAAACATTGAGAAACATGAGGGGAAATAAACTAAAATCCATGAGATGATAACTTTCTGCATCTATAATAGATTCAATAGAATTAGATTGAAACATCAGGTAAAGAGTTTTATCCAAAGCAACCTTCAGTGAATTGAATGACTGTGATCTCTATGAAGTGCTCTACTATGTTGGGTTCCATTCATTTTGGAGAGAATTTTCTTTTACCAAAAATAGTAGTTAATGTTAATTGCATCGGACTGAAAATTATTGACTTTGTAAATAAATAACTTTAAAAAGGCAACAAAAATACTTTTTTTATTACCCCCACCTTGTGTTGCACTTGTCAAAAATGACCGGCCTACAGAAAATAGTTTATAACCAGGGCCTTCAAATGAAGAGATGCACATTGTATGCCCCAAAAGTCCAAACAAGCACTGTCTGTTTTAAATGCAAAGCGCTCATTAACAAGGCACATGAAATAGGATATTGTCATTCATGTGCATCATTTACATGAGTTCACACAAAGTTTTTTATTTTGGTTTGTTCTTAAATGGGCAAATTGAATGACTTATATTTTACCGGGAACAGCACAAGTCTTACTTTGCTCTCTGTTTTAGAAAAAATATATTTTTTTAAATAATTTTCTGTGTTTTGTGATCTTCCACCTTTACTGTCAATGACCAGTCATTTTTGACCAGCAACACCACAATTGTGACTCTTTGCCATATTGTTTAGAATAAAAGCAACTTAATTTTGGAAATATATCAAACTGGAAACTTAATGGGAATTTTGGGGTATTTTTTGGACATTTAGGGATATTTATATAAACTACATCATATACAAACACATATAGGGGTGGTTTCCCGGACAGGGATTAGACTAGTCCTAGACTAAAGAAAAATTAAAAGCTGTCCAAACTGAAAACAACTTGCAACGACATATCTTAAAATACATCAGTGCCCTTTGTTCTGCCTCAAAATGCGCACAAGTGTTTGTTTTTAGTAAGGCATGTGTGTTAAAACTAGTAATATTTCCTAATTAAACTAAGGCCTAGTCCTGGTTTAAGATAATCCCTGTCCGGGAAACCACCCATAAACATAATAAAAATTATTGTAGTTATTGTACTAGTGCTACTTTACATTTAGATATCTGATATTCTGGCTAGCTAGCTACTGTATAAACACATTTTGGTATTAAACTATAATACCATAGATCAAATATATTTATCATCAAAACTTACCTGACTTGATGTAGTCGTGTGTGTGTGTGTGTGTGTGTGTGTGTGTGTGTGTGTGTGTGTGTGTGTGTGTGTGTGTGTGTGTGTGTGTGTGTGTGTGTGTGTGTGTGTGTGTGTGTGTGTGTGTGTGTGTGTGCGCGTGAGGTGACTGAGGAATATGCAGGGTGGAAATTACATTAAATCTTGTTGTTTTAAACAATTATGCTGCAAGAGCTTTTTTAAGTACATTTAAGTTCCCTGTTATATGCATCTCTGCAAATTTTTCAAATTCCCAGTTTATTCCCATTAATTCTCATATACAGGTGCTGGTTATATAATTAGAATATCATCAAAAAGTTTATTTATTTCACTGATTCCACTCCAAAGTGAAACTTGTATATTATATTCATTCATTACAAACAGACTCATATATTTTAAATGTTTATTTCTTTAATTTTGATGATTATTACTGACAATGAAGAAAAATCCCAAATTCAGTATTTCAGAAAATTAGAGTATTACTTAAGACCAATACAAAGAACTGAAAAACTGAAAAGTATGAACATGAAAAGTATTAGCACACAGAACTCAATACTTAGTTTGGGCTCCTTTTGCCTGAATTACTGCAGCGATGCGGCATGGCATGGAGTCGGTCAGTCTGTACTGCTCGGGTGTTATGAGAGCCCAGGTTGCTCTGATAGTGGCCTTCAGCTCTTCTGCATTGTTGGGTCTGGCATATCGCATCTTTATCTTCACAATACCCAATAGATTTTCTATGGTGTTAAGGTCAGGTGAGTTTGCTGGCCAATTAAGAACAGGGATACCATAGTCCTTAAACCAGGTGCAGGTGCCAAGTCCTGTTGGAAAATGAAATCTCCATCTCCATAAAATTGGTCAGCAGCAAGAAGCATGAAGTGCAAAACTTCCTGGTATACACAGTAAAAACACAGTGGACCAACACCAGCAGATGGCATGGCATCCCAAACTATCACTGACTGTGGAAACTTTACACTGGACCTCAAGCAACGTGGATTGTGTGCCTCTCCTCTCTTTCTCCAGACTCTGGGACCCTGATTTCCAAAGGAAATGCAAACTTTACGTTCATCAGAGAACATAACTTTGGACCACTTAGCAGCATTTTTGTCTTTAGCCCAGGCGAGACGCTTCTGACGCTGTCTGTTGTTCAATAGTGGCTTGACTGGGGGATGCGACAGCTGAAACCCATGTCTTGCATACGTCTGTGCGTAGTGGTTCTTGAAGCACTGACTGCAGCTGCAGTCCACTATTTCTGAATCTCCCCCACATTTTGGAATGGGTTTTGTTTCACAATCCTCTCCAGGGTGTGGTTATCCCTTTTGCTTGTACACTTTTTTCTACCACACCTTTTCCTTCCCTTCGCCTGTGTCTATTAACTTGCTTGGACACAGAGCTCTGTGAACAGCCAGCCTCTTTTGCAATGACCTTTTGTGTCTTGCCCTCCTGTGCAAGGTGTCAATGGTCGTGTTTTGGACAACTGCCAAGTCAACATTTAAAAGCCTTTGCATGTGTTTTGAGTTAATTATCTGATTGGAGTGTGGCAGCAGGTGTCTTCAAAATTCACAATATTCTAATATTCTGAGATACTGGATTTGGGATTTTTCTTAGTTGTCAGTTATAATCATTAAAATTAAAAGAAATAAACATTTGAAATATATCAGTCACTTTTTGATGATATTCTAATTATAAGACCAGCACCTGTATTCCTGTTCTTCTAGCTTTTAAAGTTCCTGGAATTTTGCAACACTATTCACATATAATGCTATTTTCTCTAAAATATTGAGGTGCATAAGCTCAGATTAATTAGGCCTATGATTAATTACTTCAAAAAAGAAAAACAAAACAAAACCAGTCCTAACTGAACTAAAACAAGTTGACAAAAAGATAGAATCCAATGTTTGGTGATATTTAAAAAACCACAAGTGTTAAAGGGTTTTGAACACAGCACAAGAGTTAAACTACAAGAGCAGAAATTGACAATAGAAATGACATAATGTACTTCACATTAAAAATAACATGGATACATGACAATCTCAAATGTGTTTTGTCATTCTGGTTTATCAATATGAACTATTTACTGTCTTTATTTTAGATATGATGGAAGTGAAAGAGGAGAGTCAAGCTGAAGTGGATGAGAAACATCAGATTGTAAAAATAAACCATAATGTTTCACAGAAAGAAACTCTGAAGACAGAAGACATAAAGTGTGAAAAGAGTTTTAGAGAAGATGAACGCCCTGCAGATCACAAGAGGACTCACAGTGAAGAGAAACCTTTCACATGTCAACAGTGTGGAAAGAGTTTCAGAACAAAAGTTAACCTTAACGTACACATGAGGACTCACACCGGAGAGAAACCATTCACATGCCATCAGTGTGAAAAGAGTTTTACAACTGCATCTAACCTTAAGAAACATTTGAGAATTCACACTGGAGAGAAACCTTACACTTGTCATCTGTGTGGAAAGAGTTTCACCTTTCAAACGAGCCTTAAACGCCACATAAAAGCTCACAGTGGGGAAAAGCCACACGCGTGCCATCACTGTGACAAGAGGTTCCCAGATAAAAGTAAACTTAAGATACACATTAGAGTTCACACTGGAGAGCAACCTTACACTTGTCATCTGTGTGGAAAGAGTTTCAGAACAAAACCTAAGCTTAAAGTACACATGAGGATTCACACCGGAGAGAAACCATTTGTGTGCCATCATTGTGAAAAGAGTTTTATAACTGCATATGAACTTAAGATACACATGATGACTCACACTGGAGATAAACCTTACACTTGTCAACAGTGTGGAAAGAGTTTCTCTGTTGAAAGAGACCTTAAGATTCATGCAAGAATTCACACTGGAGAGAAACCTTACACATGCCATGAGTGTGAAAAATGTTTCAGAAGTAAGAGTAGCCTTATAACACACATGAAAATCCACAAAAGAGAGAAACCATATGCATGTTTTCACTGTGGAAAGTGTTTTAGTATGGAGTGTCAACTTAAGAGACACATGATGATTCACAGTGAAAAGAAACCTCACGCATGTCTTCAGTGTGAAAAGAGTTTTATAGTAAAACGTAGACTTGAGGCTCACATGAGAACTCACACTGGAGAGAAACCTTACATATGTCTTCAGTGTGATAGGAGTTATACAAGTGAAGGTAATCTTAAGACACACATGACAGTGTGTGATTCACACCAGAGATAAACCATTCACTTGTCATCACTGTGGTAAGAGTTTTACAATGAAATGTGACCTAATGCACATGTGAGAATTCACACTCGATAGAAAACATTCATGTGTCAACAGTGTGGATATGGCAACAACATTTAGAAATCAGCTGAGGTCTTATTAATGAAAATTAACGATGTGCGTAAGATTCTTACTAAAATTCTAAATTCACACAAAAGCCAAAAATGGTGTACGGCAAAAAAGATTCGGGCCGTTTCTCAATATCTGTTCCTGTCTGTACTTGTGTTCTTGTGAAACGTCATCAGTCGCGGGCCAAGTACTGTTCCAATTCCAAGTTCACATCAAGCCAAATTCACATGTACTTGATCCGCTCATTTTATTAAGGATGCATAAGGAGATGACTTGTGTGGACTTATGACAGCCAAGTTTCCCAGAATGCATTTTGCGTCAAAGGCAATGAAGCTTACAGGACGGGTTCGGTGTTTTGCACTTGGGGCCCTGTTTTCGGATTGTTTGTGGTGAGGTGGAGCGGTTTTGACTGAAAGTTCGACGTGTGCGGCTGGCCCGAGAATTTTCGGGTGTTTCTTGTATCACCTCCCACCTCTGCAGTGGCTGTACGGGTGCACTGGAGCAGTCCTTCCTAAAGTGCATAGACTTTCCTTTGCAGAGACGTGGGGCTCACTGAGTGGTCGGGGGTGTTCGCTGGTGTGCTCACACGGGGATCGCTGCAAAGGATGCATTCCAGCAGGTTTTATCATAGTTTTTGTCCAACTCCATTGACTTGTATTAGATGTGCTGTGAGGTACGGTATTACTCCGCCGCCACAAAAGGAAATGGAGCTGTTTGTATTCTTCCAATTGGCAAAGGTGGATTATCGCCACCAACTGGGCTGGAGTGTCTATTATTCAAGCTCTCAACTGAAGAATGTACGGGTGTGGGGCGTTTTGAAATATAGGTCCACAAGTTTACAACGAATGCTAAAACACCTGTTGGAGGGCATCTTTTGCAGCGATTTTTGTGTGGGCGTGTCGGTGGGCACCCCTGACCACTCGGTGAGTTTCACGTCTTTGTAGACAGGAGTTTGATGCATTTTGGGAGGGATTGTTCGGTGCACCTATGCAGACATTGTAGAGGTGGTGGTGGTGGTGGTGGTGGTGGTGGTGGTGGTGGTGGGGGGGGGGGGTGATACAACAGAAACCGAGGGTTCTCGGGACAGCATCATGTGTCCATTTCGGTCAGGGCCGTTCCGTTTCATCGTGGACGATCTGGGGACGGGGCTTTGGGTGTAAAGTACCGAACTTGTCCTTTAATATTCTAAATATAGCTCTTCAGGGCTCCAAACTGCGACTGAAATGATCGCATTTGCGACCAAATATATTTATTTGCGAGTGAAATTTCTGTCAAGGTCGCCATTGGCGACAATACAAATTTACTCCCTTTGATTGTAAAATTTGCATCCTATGTGCATGTTTTATAACCAGTAGCCTATCGCTTCATTTCTTTTGTTAACGTCATGAAATGAGATGCGTTGTGTGAACGTCACTGAGTGAAAGCGCCAAAATATGAACGGGTAAAAGCGGATGACATTCCTGCTAACAAAAAGCAGGCTCAGACCAGCAGCTGTGCCAGAACGAGCGCGGGAGAGAACGGCAGAGACACAGATATTCATTCATCTTTCCGCATCAGTCAATGAACACCGTGCCGAAAGACATTTCAAAACGTCCTGGATTTTAGACTATTTGAACGACAAAGATGCTAAACGGAGCGGTTTTCTGTGCGCATACGTGCCCAAGCCCAACGCGCGTTTTAAAAATCACGCAAACACAAAATTTCTTTGGGCTTGACAGGACATATACGCACAAATGATCTTGTAATGCCACAGTCTCTGCAAGTATACTCATAAAAACAGACATTTATAAGTGAGCAGTTGATCAGATGTGTCAGTGTATAGATCAGCGCTTCTCCACCGGCGTTAAAGGGACAGTTCATCTTAAAAGAAAAGCTTGAGTTTGAGTCGTTATGTAAATCAGACTACAGAAGGCAAAAGGAAAATCACTTTTATAGCTTTAAAAAGATCAATTATATTTTATTTATAGAATGAAAACAGCGCCATATTAATTTGATACTGTTTGATACCTAATCAATACTGTTAGATCTTACTTTGTTTGTAAATTTGTTATTTTCTATTTTCTATGTTTGTAATTTCTTGATTTGTTCTTATTTTATTTTCCTACATCACTTTTTTGCTGATCTGAAAATTATTCAACCCATGACTCAAAAACAATAATTCAATTCATTTAACCAGTACTTGTAAAATTAAGTTATTTTAAAATACATGTACTGTAGGCATTCAGGTCCACCCTATTCCAAGGCCAAATTAAAATTGTATGGCTTTGCGACTGATGGTCACATTATGGCAAAATAAAATTATTGCAGATGTCAAATGGTAAGGGAATTCTACTTGTTACAGCTTTCCACATGTATTAACCCATTTAATTAAACATGGTTTTGGAGTCCCCCCACCTCCCGGCCCCATCAGGGGGCCACGTCGCCCCTCGAGCACCCTTCTCACCCCTGACCATTTCATGCCTGCTAAAAGTAAGTGCATTGTTATGTGGCTCCTAAAAAAATTATTTGGCACCTGCTTTTTTCCCCTATAGGAGCCAATGGCTCCTTAATTGATTTTTTTGTTTGGAGCCCTGCTCTTTCTGTGTCATAAAATGTAGCTGTTTAGTTGAGAATATAGATGAATAAATTTTGGAAATGTGAGTTCAAGTTGATCAGCGAGCAGTCAGTGTCGTGTACACCGCCGAGAGCAGCCTTATTTTGGCAAGTCCTTCTGAAATTTGCCGCTGTCTCAGTGCAGCTGCTCTGCCCTTCAGTGTCTGATGGTCAAACATGAAATATTCCCTTTGGATATATATCTGGCATTTTTTGGTCTCATCAATTTAGTTTTCTTTATTATTCATTTGAAGCCTGTTATTTGATTATTATTATTATTATTATTATTATTATTATTATTATTATTATTATTCTTTATTAACAGACTCAATGTCCAAATATAAAAAACACATACAACATACAAGCGTCCATAATATATAAAAAAGCATACACAATATAACATCCATAATATATAAAACAAAACACACAATATACAAACAACCACAACAAACATACCATAAATAGCACATAGCACAAATGTGTGTCCAATATTTAAAAAACATACAAATGTTGATTCCAATATTTCCAGAGACTCGAGGAGTATCTTGTCACACTCATGTTAGGGTCCGTCAAAGACCTAATAATGACATTCCTAGACTCGGTAAGCCTGCACATAAATTTAAACATAAGTTTCCTAAGCAAAGCTCCGTAAGTGGGAACATTACAATTCACAAACATCTTCCTTGCACTTTCCCACCTTGGGTACTTCAACAAAATTCTAAGAGCATCATTATATGCCACCTTTATTTTATTCATCTTTCCTTTACTATGGCGACACCATAGATGTGCTGTGTAAAGTGGAGTACAGTAAGCTCTAAAAAGAGCTATTTTAATGTCATCAGTGCACATATGAAATTTTCGTGCCAACATATTTGCCTGAGCATATAATTTATAGCACTGGCGCTGAATATCATCATCGTCACTTAGGTCATCCCTAATAATGTGTCCCAAGTATTTTACTTTAGCAACAGTATCCAGTTCTTTCTCAGACAACTAAAAGGAGGGAAACTTTAGCTGCTGATCCTCCTTAGTTCGTACTATCATGATGACACTCTTTTTAGAATTAAATGTGATGTCATATTGCATACCATATTTTTCACACACTCCAAGCAATTGTTTAACCCAGCACTATAAGGTGACATAACAATTAGGTCATCTGCATACATTAGGTGATTAATGAGCTGATTCCCCACCATACATCCAGTCTTACACTCCTCCAACTCTCTGGATAAGTCATCAATATACAAGTTAAAAAGAATAGGTGACAATATTCCACCTTGCCTGACCCCATTAGTTACAGGGAACGGGGTTGATGTTGCTTTCCCCCATCTAACCTGCATGGTTTGATTTGAAAACCAATGGTGCAAAATTCTTATTAAATATGGAGGCACCCCTCGCTCTTGCAATTTAGTGAACAGTTTACCATGATTAATACGGTCAAAGGCTTTGGACCCATCCAAGAAACACATAAACATTGTTGTATTGTGCCCCTTATACTTGGAGACAAGTTCTTTTAAAGCATAAACACACAAATCAGTGCCATGTTTGTTTTTAAATCCAAATTGGTTGTCAGTTGTTCCAGTATATTCCTGTAGCCTATCAAGCAATATTCGTTCTAACACTTTGGATAGTACACTAGCCAAAGCAATTGGTCTATAATTTTGTGTACTTGATGCTTTACAGGTTTTATCTTTGATGACTGGTGTTAGCAGTACAGATAGCATTGAGTCCGGTAATATCCCATGAGACAACAATCCAGTTAAACACATGGCAAGTAACACTGACAGTCTTTGACTTGCATATTTCAGGTGCTCAGCTGTTATATTATCAGGACCACATGCTTTGTTTGCAGCCAATTTCCCAATTGCACCAAACACTTCATTAGGCCTATTAACCACATCACCAACCTTAAAATCAGTACTCACAACACAATTAAAAGTTCCCCTTAAATGTGTGCCCCACAATTCAGCAATATTTTTATCCCCAGAGATCCCATCAATACTTGCTGGCAAAGACGCCTTACTGTTCTTAGCAGTTTTAACTTCTTTCCAAAACTCATAAACATCACTCTGCTGCAATATACAGTGATCCAGCCACGATGTTGTATGCCATGCTTCACTAATATATGTATAGTTATTAGCTGGTAACATCACTTTGCTTGATAAGATTAGCTTATTGTTTACACAGAACTGATTGAGATGTCTCCCAAATAAAGACCCATCATCTGAGATATCAGCATTCAAGTCACCTACCACAAATATACATGTACATATACTTTCTTTAATATACGAGCTTATAAAAGCCAACCTATTAAGGTATTCACTTTCATTTTGGTAGCTTTCATAGGGAGTGTATACATTTACAATAATAAAGGTGTTTTTTTTCATGTGCAACCTTGATTGCTATAGCCCAATCAACTTCTAATCGGATCACACTAATCAATGGATCATATTTCTTCCGCCATTATATGGCCACCACACCTGGTATTCTACCACGTCTTATTCCCTTACCAAAATCTGTTGTAGACTCCCCTGCCCCATAAAAGTCATCATGCACAGTGTTTAGTTCATGTAGATCTTGTAGCGGTAGCATAGTTTCTTGTATACATAGAATGTCAGTGCTCATAAAAAGTTCATCCACAACAATGCGTCTCGCTTTGTCCCCGGCCCCCTGTCCAAGATGTAAGCCACGCGTGTTATATGATGCAACTTTCATGATGATAATAGTCCATTCTTCACAGCATTAGTTGCCCCAGCTTCAAACACACAGTCATTTTTTGTCGCAGTCTGAATATTTGTATCTAATAGTTTGCGCGCTTCATAAAAGCGCCGCACAAAGACACCCTCTGGCCAAAGTTGAGGATCATACATTTCGCCCACATTATTGCATTCCACAGTGACTTTAAAGGAGTTATATCGTCTCTGGACACTGTCTATTTTTTGACAGGTCACATCACGATGTAATTTGTCTTTCAAGTAGCTGGCCAATGCTTCGGAGTTTACATCAGGCGAGAATTTTGTAGCGAAAACACTCACCTGTTTGGTCTTTACAACCTGTATAGATCCCCCTGCACTGGTTCCAACAATGCCACTTTTCTTCTCCCTTCTGGGAGCATTGAAACTCTGCTTGCGCTGGATAGTAGCATCCCCATGCAAACGTTGACGACGCCCATGCTTAACTACACGGCTACATTTCGGGGAAGTGGTTTCGATGCCCCAATCACCCGAGCCTTCGTTCGACATATTCGTACACAGCGCCGCGGTAGCCCCAGACACCTGCTCCGCTTTATCCAGCTAGAAGTTAATCTCCTTCTCAGCAATATTACGGTTAGGTAAGCTTTTCGCAAGTTCCTCACCTTTTTCTATTAAGCATATTCGTTGATTTAATCCCCCAGCAATCGTACGCAGATCCTCACATACATCTGTTTGTGCAGACAAAGCGTGTTTTATGCTTGATAAATCCATACTCAATCATTCGATTTTCCCCAGTAACCAGGAGACATCGAGGCTGTTAAAAGTCACAGGTGGTAATTCATCCAGATGATGGGATACAAATCGAGGAATGTTTTCGCCAACCTCATTCAACAATTTCAAACAACTTTTAACGTTGTTCACGTCCTTCTGTAACCCTTTATGCGCAACAAAGCGTTGGGTAGTATGCGGACAGAGTTCAAACAAAACTTTTTGTGACCTCTCGATCCACTCGGACCCGAAATGATTCACAGTCAATAGAACAACATCATCCTGACTGAGAGTTTTCATTTTAACCACGAGAAAATTCAAGAATTCATCTTCCACCACAGTTTTTCCATCTACTGTTGTGTAGATCTCTGGTTTTATTCTACTTTTTCTCGGAGGAGCAGCACCTTTGTCTACAACCTCCGCCATCTTGTTAATGATTCAGATAGATCAGTTAAAATTATGTTTCATAACTTAAATCACATTTATTTTCTATAAAATCTTAACACTGAATCATTGCTTTTGTATAGATTTTTTTTCTTTTGTTTACTTCATGTTGTAGAAAAATTTTGTTCTTTTAAAATGAATTGTTGTTTTATATCATATTTCATTCTGTAATAAATACATTAAAGCTAATCAGCGTATGGAGATTCAGATTTCATTTTCCAACAGGACCTGGCATGTCACCTGCACACAGTGCCAAAGCTACCAGTACATGCTCATACTTTTCATGTTAATACTTTTCAGTTGGCCAAGATTTCTAAAAATCCTTTCTTTCTTTTGGTCTTAAAGGGGGGATTTAATGGTATTTCAAGCATTCTGACTTATTAACACAGTTATAGAGTTGTTTCCTCATGCTAAACGTAGGCAAAGTGTCAAAACAGCAGTTGGGCGTGTTTCAGAGTATTTCTGTGCCGAATGCACTTCGCCAGGGTTCGTACAAGTTTCGGCTGGTTTTTTTCGATTACGGTTCTAACTGACGTTTCAGGGGTTTTCGATACGTATCACTTCTTTATATGGGCTTCCACCGGAAAACTTCCCCCGGAAATCCCCGCCCAGCCGTCAGTCAGCGGGAGACGCTAGAGCTTGCTAACAGCTTATCACGCCACTCAGCTTTGTTTAATTTCAAAAGTCAACAATGGCACAACAAGAAGTGTGTTTTTGGATGTAAGGAGAAGACATCCAGCCTTATGGAAACAATGGATATAGTTTATTATCCGGATTAGCAGCGGAGTTTTGCGTGTGTTTGATGCGGTGGATTTTCAGAACCGGGTCATGACGAGTTACACGTGGTAAGACTTCTGTCTTATGTTGGAAATAGGCGCGTGTATATTATATAAATGACACGAACATGTAGTGAATCATAAGTTAAAACACTGTTGTATAGTGTTGCATGACTCGTACTCGCTCCTCCCGCGGTATAACTCCTCCTTCTTCATTTTTTCGTACGTTATCGGAAAGATTCGGTAAAGCTAATCTTTCTTTTATAAATCTGATTAAACTAAACACTCTTCAGAGATATAAAGGATGTCATACTACTCTATAGGTACTCCAGATTAACATCAGAAATGCAGAAACAGTGTGTGTTACGTGAGCTTTAAGTTATATTCTAATTTCATACGCGTTTTTGATAAATGATCGTAAGATCAAATGTACGCTGGTTTCTACGCAGCTTTTTATAAATGAGGCCCCTGCTCTGGCAGTTAAGTTAGCCTTAAAAGAAAACACCACCGTTTTTTAATATTTTACTATGTTCTTACCTCTGCTTAGATGAATTAATTCATACCTATCTTTTTTCAATGCGTGCACATTTAATCTTTGTACAGCGCTTCGTGAATGTGTTAGCATTTAGCCTAGCCCCATTCATTCCTATTGGTTGCGGGCGCATATACAATGTGTCACCTTTTTCAGCCCTTCTGAGTTTGCAGGTATGTATAATAGATTCAGTAGAATTAGATTGGATAAAACTCTTTACCTGATGTTTCAAAGCAACCTTTAGTGGATTAAATGATGTGATCTCCATGCAATGCTCTACTACAGTTAAACCTCATGTTGTGTTCACGTCATTATGGAGAGAATTTTCTTTTACCCAAAAATACTAGTTAAAGTTACTGCATCAGACTGAAATGTATGTACTTTGTTTACAAAGACTATAACAATCTCACTTATACAAAATTGTCGCTTTTTAAAAAAAAATTCCCCACCTTGTTTTACTTTAGGTATTTCTGGTCTTAAATGACCGGTCTACAAAAATAGTTTATAACCAGGACCTTCTAATGCCCCAAAAGATGTCCAAACAAGCACTGTCTGTTTTAAATGCAAAGCGCCCATTAACATGGCACATGAAATAGACTCTTGTCATTCATGTGCATACATTCAGTAAATGCATTCGATGCATGCATCATTTACATAAGTTCACACAAAGTTTTTGTCATTTTGGTTTAACGACTCAGATTTGATAATGACTCTGTGCATTAGTGTACAGAATAAAAGCAAACGTCCTAGTTAAACACTAAAGTAAACTAGTGTGATCAACAGGGGTGAGTCTAAGATGATTTTAGGGGGGCTCAGGCCCTTAATGAGGGTATCATGAAAAATAATAAATAAATAAAATAAAAAGTTAATACAGTGTAAGTTTAGGTCTATTTGTGAACAGTAGCAGAGCTGGAATTTAATGGGGTGGCCAAGGCTACTTTACGAGGTCCATAGTCGATGAAAGAAAACATTGTGCAACCTGTATCAAAAAGAGACTTCAACAGGTAGGCCTACTATAACCCTTATGAAAATTAGTACATTAACATGTAAGTGTAGTAGCCATGTCCTTTTTTGGGTGTATTGATTACTATTACCAAAGCCATGATTTCACTACAGTAAACATGTTATCGGCTGATATACGGATTTCTGGTATCGGATCGGAAATGAAAAAGTGGGATCGGGACATCCCTAGTAACAACACAAGCAGCTGTTATCTCATATACTTTCATATGCATCACTTTAAATGCGTCATATCTCCCACTTGCGTTTTTAACAACTCACAAGTGGACAAAACGTGCCAAATCTAAAGGGGAATGTGTCTCTCTCATCCACTTATAATCCAATCTACCACTTGTTTTTGCACCGCACCCTTGTTTCTTTGTATTGCCTGACAGACTTACTAATATTTTTTTAGTAAATAGTGTTACAAATACCCCTAAAACAACAAAACATCATTTATTCTAACATTATTTGGGGGCTCGTCCAGGATCTAAATAATATTTTCTGGAGTGTATTGAGTTGTTATTGAACTCGATTTCACTTAAATCACAAGTAGACATTCCAAACATTATGTAGACATTTATCTTTTGTTAGTATGGCAAGATTTCATTAAGTTATAGTAAATTCTTCTGACACGTTTCTAAACGAAGTTCACTGAGGGAGAGAGAACAAAATGCGCAAAATGTTGATTTTCTTAATAAATACTTCAAAGTTTTAAAATCTGTATGTCGAAAATCAGCAGAGTAATCTAAGTCTCTTTGTGGAGTGATTGAAAAATAAAGAATTTGCGGTGCCTGCACATTAATTAGGCCTATGATTAATTAGTTAAAAAAAGAAATAAAAAGCCAGTCCTAACTAAAAGAAAACAAGTTGACAAAAAGATATAATCCAATGTTTGGTGATATTGGAAACACCAGAAGTGTTATAGGGTTTTGAACACAGCACAAGAGTTAAACTACAAGAGCAGAAATAACAATAGAAATGACATAATGTACTTCACATTAAAAATAACACGGATACATGACAATCTCAAATGTGTTTTGTCATTCTGATTTATCAATCTGAACTATTTACTGTCTTCATTTTAGATATGATGGAAGTGAAAGAGGAGAGTCAAGCTGAAGTGGATGAGAAACATCAGATTGTAAAAATAAACCATAATGTTTCACAGAAAGAAACTCTGAAGACAGAAGACATAAAGTGTGAAAATAGTTTCAGAGAAGATGAACGCCCTGAAGATCACAAGAGGACTCACAGTGAAGAGAAACCTTTCACATGTCAACAGTGTGGAAAGAGTTTCAGAAGAAAAGATCACCTTAACATACATGTGAGGGTTCACACTGGAGAGAAACCTTACACGTGTCAACAGTGTGGAAAGAGTTTCACCTCTCAATCGAACCTTAACCGCCACATGAAAACTCACAGTGGGGAAAAGCCACATGCATGCCATCACTGTGAAAAGAGTTTCATAGAAAAAAGTCAACTTAAGAAACACATAAGAGTTCACACTGGAGAGAAACCTTACACTTGTCATCAATGTGGAAAGAGTTTTTCTATTGAAGGTAACCTTAAGATACACGCAAGAATTCACACTGGAGAGAGAGCGTTCACATGCCATGAGTGTGAAAAATGTTTCAGAAGTAAGAGTACCCTTACAGCACACATGACAATTCACAAAGGAGAGAAACCTCACGTGTGTTTTCAGTGTGAAAAGTGTTTCAGTATGAAGAGTCATCTTAAGAAACACATGATAACTCACAGCGAAAAGAAACCTCACGCATGTCTTCAGTGTGAAAAGAGTTTCGTAGATAAACGTGGACTTGAGATTCACATAAAAAAGGTCACACTGGAGAGAAACCTTACATATGCTCCCAGTGTGAAAAGAGTTATACAAGTGTAAGCGCTATTAAGAAACACATGAGGTCTCACACTGGAGAGAAACCGTTCACATGTCTTCAGTGTGAAAAGAGTTTCATCGATAAACGTGGACTTAAAACTCACATGATCACTCACACTAAAGATAAACCTTTCACATGCCATGAGTGTAAAAAGAGTTTCAAAACAAAAACTAACCTTAAAAAACACGCAAGATTTCACACTCAATAGAAACATTCACGTTTCAACAAAGTGGATATGGCAACAAAGTTTATAAATCAGCTGAGGTCTTATTAATAAAACTGTTTGTAGGATCCTTACTTAAAGAGCCACACAGATCCAAAATCGAAAATGACCTGTATTGCAGTGTGTCTTGTAGCTGTACATCAATGTAAACAATGTGCAAAGTAGTTGAACCAAAAAGTAAACGATTAATAAAGTTATTGGCATCTAAAGTAGGGAGTCCACTCTGAATCTTTGAAACGAGTATGAAACGCTGAAATGATTTGGATTGAATCTACTGCCTGACTTTATCCACGTAATACCGTAATGGCCACTTTATTTGAAACAACATGGGTCTCCTAACCATAACCTCTAAGTATGATTATAGCTAATGATGAATAATGTGTATTGATGTTGTTGTTTAAACTCTTAATATACTGTCAGAGAGTCATGTTAGCAAGCGGCTAACACATGCTGCCCGTTTTGCTATAACCCGGTTAGCTTACATTAATGCTTTAATGAGTGTAAAAAAACGTTAGTTTGTGTCGTCGTGTTTGTTTTTTTTCGTGGAAGAACGATGGATGATGTGTATTGATGTTGATAATGTCTTCTCAGTAAATCATGTTAGCACTAGGTCAATACATGTTGCACTATTCTGTGCCACTGATCTGTGCGAAGACTGTGTCAGTTGACCAATCAGAGTCGAGTAGGCTACTGAAAGGTGGGGTTTAGGCTAGGGCTGGGTCAGAATATTCGATTATTCAAATATTCGTTCGGTGGTATTCGATTTTTAATTTTAAGATTTGAATGTCCTATTTGTTTCAACATTATTAGCTGCAAAGACCGCCAAGCAGGAAGTGCACTTTACTCTCCTGCTCTACAGGTGGCGGTGTGGCGCTGAGAACCTGGCTTGCAACTGCCACCAAACCCCACAAGAAGAAGATCGTCCTTGTGTTGGCTAGAGGCTTGACCACATTAATGCTTAATAATTGTCAAATACATTACATTGAAGACGCCAGTATGTCACCAGGATTCACAAGGATTACATCTGCTTTTGAGTTCTCAAAGTTGTGGATATATTGACTTGCATTAAACGACAAGGCACTGGGGTTTTTGCTGTGCTGCTTTATTTTTCTACTGACGTCAGTAAATAAACTTGATATTGAGAGTATGCTAACGTGTTCTTTCTTTATTATACTTTGTTAAACTAATTTTTTTATTTAAATAGCCTACCTTATCATTTAAATGTAATTATTGTGCTGCTAATTTCTGATCAGGAAATGATTTGTTTGTTTAAAAATTATATGCTACTTTATTATAAATATTGCTGTTAGCAGCCTGTGTGTTTTGTCAACTGCACTAAGATGCAACACTACACTCCCTTGGGTCCGCAGCAACACACCTGCCACATATTAAAACTACAAACAGACAGACAAACACACAGAGATTCCTTCCTTTAGAGATAAAAATATGCTCAGCCCCTCCCTCAGAAGCTTTGAATATTCAATTTGATTTCTACTAGCGCTTTGAAGCTCAAAAAATGCTATTCGGACCAGCCCTAGTTTAGGCAGACTGAGTCATTGAACGGCTTCACATGAATCGTTTGGGGATCTGAGGAATTTATATTTTGAGAAATTACAGTGTTTTTTGACCTTGCATGCATTTAAACCTGTTGTCCGAGAATTATGATCAGTGATAGGATGCTTAAAATTTGCATCTTACTGGCTCTTTAAAGTCTATGTGCGCACAAAAGCCCAAAATGTCTGTACTTGTGGACTTGTGAAACCTAATCATTCGCGTCCCAAGTACTGCTCCAATTCCAAGTTCGCATGAAACCATGTTGACATAACATCCCTGGATGTGTTTTTGATCCACTAATTTTATCATTGCACCTCGCCAAATTTTTAACAGTGCGTCAGTTCTACGCGGACCGCAAGCACTGTGATTGGTCCACTAGAACCGCTCCCGTCAGGTAAAAAACTGCTTCATAGGTATTTCCGTTTGCGACAGTGAGAACAGAGATGGACCAAACTGCAACATTAGTCGCTGTTTATGTTAGGGATGGGCATTCGATTAAGTTTTCTTTGTCGATCGTCGGGAGAATTAACGATCGACTATCGATTAATCATTAATATTTTTATAATAAAATTTGTTATTTAACTTTTATACTTAAAAAATGCAATGAATACAAATATACAGCGTGTTTTTCCTCGATGAGACCTTTATTACAAGATCAACTTGTGGCAGACAGTTAAACTATGTTTCAAACAAATATGTGCCTGCATGTGCGGTGCTCTAAAGCAGCGGAACCTGCAGCTGCGAGCCAGCGTTCTTAAACAGAGACCTCATTAGTTCCAAAAAAAAACAAAAAACAAAAAACAGATTCATGTTTAACATTAAATTAAACAAAAAACATAATACTTAGATCTGAAAGGTTTTGTCAAAATGTAACTCAAAATTATTTAAGCCAGAAGAAAGTGCAAGATATTAGCCTTCCTAACATTAGCTATAACAAATTAGGCATTAAAGCCTCGTGAAAAATAACTAACTTTAGTAACTCGCATAAAACTTCTGCACCAGTCTACTGATTTTTTTTGAGAAATAAAAACATGTTTTGGGGTCAGACGCGACCGCAACCCATGGTGACCGTCAGTCCAGCCGCCGCCGAAAACAGCCGCTCTGAGGAGACTGACTGGGATGCACAGGTAGGCTACCTCAGTGCTAACTTGGTGTAGGGGACCTATATAAGTTACTAATTTACCTGTATTTATTTACCTATGTAAGTGTTTTTGAAAGAGACTTTTATTTTGACAATTGCCATGGGCGCCGCCATTTTGAGCCCTTGTAAAGTGCGTTCGTTTTGCGTGTTTCTAGAGAGTTACGCGAGTGAGCTGGAGGAAGCAACTTCACGCTGAAGAAGTGTACGGTTGGTGTGATTAGTGTTTATAACGTTAAAAGTGAAAGTAAACAACGTTTAAACTCGTGATACACATCAGAACCGTGTGATGTTGTTTTTTTGAGTTTTAAATTGCGTTAATTATTCAGTTATTTAACGTGATGCAACAAGTTTTCCATCGTGTCAGACTACGAGGAAGAGAGAGAGAGCCTGTTAAGATTTAACACGCTACGAGCCGTGTAATTTGAATATACCCGTGTTTTATTTCGTGTATGTTACACAGTATTTGTTTTATTTGTTCAAACGAACATAGTACATAGTGGATGTCACAGTGTTATTTGAGGAAAGCCTGCTGAGTCGTCAAATAGGGCTGTGTATCGTTCGTCTTCTCATGCGTCGCCTGCACGTGGTACTGCAGCCTCGTGGATCGTGCTGTTGTTGTAATGATCACGGGTACAGTCGCAGAAGAGCATTGAGTGAAGAAACTTTACCCTGCCATCCCTGGACGTCATTCAGAGTCTTGTCCACAAATTGAGTGGTGATGTACAATATTTCTATTTTTCTACTGAACACTGGTAAGCAAATCATTGTTTTCAGTGAGTGAACTGAATTGGATGGTCTAACTATCATTCGTGAAACTGTGATTAGTGCACATTTTTGCCAAAGGAAATCAGAGACTTTTTCTGTGCACAAGTGCATTATTCATCTTTGAACCCATGGACATGGAAATGGAAGGGGTTTAAAATCTATTTTTTTCCTGGAACTGTTAACTGATTTACACATTCCTAAAGGTGGATTGGACTGAATAATCAGTGACTTCATTTAAACAAGGGTTACTTTGAATTACTGTTCATGTAAAATCTGTGATTTATAATTCAAGGTTGAAAGTGAATTCCCTGTGTAATGTTGTGTTATTTTTGAAGGTTTGAATTAAGCTTACTGTGTATATAGTATTCAGTGAGATAAGAATTCATTCAGATCAAAGGGTTGCACAGATTTATATTTCAATTTGATTGGTCTTTCTCAGACATTGAAACAAATCTGTTGATTTAAGTTTATTTATTTAATTTTATTTGTTATTTTACTTTGCTATTCGAAGTTTAATACTGATTCTTTGCTCCTGTGAAAGAAACAAAAGAGAACACTAAACAAACAAACAATACAAATTCATTTAGGTTAAATAAAAGATTTGTTAGTTAAGATTTAATATTGTTCTGTTCATTCTAATATCTTATATATTCCCTTATACTAAGGAGTGAGGGCGTCTTACCTGTTCTGTTGGATCCAGGAAGGGTGGAATTTCTTTGTAGCCTATTATACTTACCAATAGTACTGCACATATAAACTTCAGGAAGCTGCCGTGTAAAATTAAGACCCTGAAGCCGCCTTACTGAATTCTCAAGCATTTTATATTGCAACACAACAGGCGCTACATACAATTTATGTTAAATTGTACAAAGACTAAAAAGTATTGGGTGGGGGTACTCAGATATCGTTGCTCACTCAGTCTTCCTTAGTTAAGTGGCTTAATTTCCCCTCACAAGGCGGTGGCATATTTCCCCCGCCACATAGTGGCGTCACGAACAGGATCCATTGCGTGTAATTGTATACAGTAACAGATCCCAGGTCTTTGAGTGTAGCCATGGCTGAACTGGAGGATTTAAGAAAGCAGTTTGAGGAGATGCAGCGCAGGTTTGATGAGCAAGCAGGGATGCTGGAACAAGCCCGTGCTGATCAGAGAGAGGCTCTTTCCCTGGCTCGAGTTGTCATTGATCAACAAGCCTCCGCACAGAAAGCAACGCCTACTGTTTACATCCCCAGAGACCGCAAAATCCCAGAGTTCAGTGGGTGTCCTTCTAAGCCTGGTGAACTAAGTGTTGAAGAGTGGATAAATTCAATAAAGTCTGCTCTGAAGGTAATGAAGATTCCTGAAGAGGACAGAATTGAGTTTGTCAAACAGTATTTGAAAGGTGAGGCAAAAGCAACGGTTAAGTTCATGCTCAATGGAAAAGAACGCTCAGTGGACGATATCTTTCATGTTTTGGAGCAGACTTATGGTGATAAATTCCCCATTGGCACCAGACTAAAAGAGTTTTACGACCGCAAACAAATGCCTGGAGAAACCATCCGCTCTTATGCTTACGATTTGCAAGAGAAGCTGAGTATCATTCAGAGCCGGGATGCGTCCAGAGTCCCTGATGCTGATGGTGTATTGAAAGAACAACTTGTGTTAGGCTTTAAAGATGATTCACTACGACGTGAAATGAAGAAAAGACTGAGAGATGAAACAGACTTGACATTTATCCAGCTAATGCAAGAAGCTATTACATGGTCCGAAGAAGAAGAGGTTCAAACTCAAAGCCATCCAAAAGGCATTCCTCGCTCACGGGGTGGTGTTAATGCTACCATGGTAACAGAGAGCTCTTCATCCCCTCTTACTTTGGAGAAACTTCATGAAGCTATTCAACAGATTGCTGCCCGACAAGAAGAACTTTTTCAGATGGTAAATAGCAAAGAGAAAGTGAAACTTACAGGAAAGGAGAGCAAGACAAAAACTGCACCTTTAAAAGATAGTGAAGGAAGATACATCTGCTATACGTGTGGTAAGCCTGGACACACTAGTCGTCGATGTCCTCAGAGCACGGAAAACACCAGTGGAGCACAATCTCTGAATTCTAAAGTGGAGATGGAAAAGTCACCTGATCAAGCTACCATGGTGCTGGAAAGTCCCGGTCCATCTGTCATCAGAAGTCACACCGCTGACTGTGATGGAGGGAATGTTTCAAAAGCTCTTTGTGATAGTGCATTTGGAGACTGTCTTACTATTGAGGTGAGGATTGCTGGCATTAGGACTGTCTGCCTCTTAGACACTGGATCTGAAGTCACTACCATTACAGAGTCACATTTTAAGGACAACTTTAAAGAAGTCGTGCTGTCGTCTGCTAACTGGGTCCGACTCACAGCAGCTAATGGTCTGGATATTCCCATCGTAGGATGTTTGGAAGCTGACATAGTCTGTATGGGAAAGACGTTGCATGGAAAGTGTGTATTCGTGATCAAAGATAACAATTCCAGTGGAACAGAATTGAAAGGATTACCTGGTATTGTTGGAATGAATGTGCTTAGTGATCTCAAGGATATGTTCATGGCTACCGAAGGCATTGGAAAGATGGACAGGTACACTCATGGAGGCAAGGAGGCAAGAATTCAGCGAGTGCTGGCTGACATCAAGATGCAGGCTGATACCTTGAGCCATGGGGATATGATTGGCTTTGTTAAAGTAGCTGGAAAACAACCCGTCACTATTCCTCCTTTCAGTGAACGTGTTTTAGAAGGTCGTTGCAGGATCCCACCAAAAGTGAGCTGTCAAGTGTTGGTAGAAGCCTCATCCAAAGTCAGCTTGCCCAAGAGTGTTCTGATTGCCAATGTACTTACCAAAGCAGTTGATGGTAAAGTCCCTGTCAGAGTGCTGAATTCCAGTGAAAAACCTGTAAAGATCCCACCACGATGTAGAATAGCAGCATTGTCCAAACCACAGGAAGTTGTTCCAAAGATGCTGGTTGAATTTGAAGAAAATGAAGGAACTTTACATGTAAAGACTGTGCAGCAACATCAGATAAAGGCAGAAGAAAACACCACAGATCAATTACCTGTTCCAGTGCAGACAAATCTTGAGAATCTGACAAAAGCTCAGATCGACAAACTTCGGGAACTACTGACAAAGCATAATGATGTGTTTTCGACAAATGATGGTGATTTCGGCTATACGACGACTGTTACACACTGTATACCTACAGGAGATGCTCCTCCTATCAAGCAAAGGCATCGCAGAATTCCACCACCGGTGTTTCAAGAAGTGAAAAGGCATGTTCGTGATTTGGTGTCTCAAGGTATACTCCGAGAAAGCTGTAGTCCATGGGCATCTCCAGCTGTAATTGTGATCAAGAAGGATGGTAGTATTCGCTTTTGCTGTGACTACAGAAAGTTGAATAAAGTGACCTGTAAAGACGCTTACCCTCTTCCCCGGGTAGAGGAGTCACTGGATGCTTTGGGGAATGCGCAACTTTTCTCCACACTTGATCTTACTTCTGGCTATTTCCAAGTGGCTATGAACGAGGAAGACCGAGCAAAGACTGCTGTTACCACACCCTTCGGGCTATTTGAATGGTCCAGGATGCCCTTTGGACTTTCTAATGCTCCTGCGACGTTCCAACGGTTGATGGGAGTGGTGCTCGGTGACCTAACGTTTGACGTTCTGCTCATATACCTGGATGACATAATTGTTTTCTCAAAGGATTTTGACAGCCATTGTGAAAGACTGGAAATCGTGTTCAACCGGTTAAGACAGCATGGATTGAAACTAAAACCCAGCAAGTGTTTCCTTTTCAAGCCTGAGGTGAAATTTCTGGGACATTTAATTTCATCTGAGGGAATACAAGTTGATGGAGAGAAGACTCAGGCATTAGAAACATGGCCTGCACCAAAGAACGTGAAGGAGTTGAGACAAATCCTTGGATTCATGAGTTATTACAGGAGATTTGTTCCTGGCTTTGCTCAATTAGCCCAGCCGCTTCATGCCCTGGTTGGAAAAAGTGGGAAAGGAAAAATGATGGAGCCCTTTAATTGGACAAGTGAATGCCAGACTGCATTTGATCGACTTAAGCAGTGCTTAATGAGTCCACCAGTCCTCGCATACCCAGATTTCAGCCAGCCTTTTCTGCTCACAACCGATGGAAGCCTGCAAGGTCTTGGGGCCGTACTGAGTCAACGTCAGGGAGGAGTTGAACGTGTAATTGCTTATGCGAGTCGTGGTCTCAGAGGTTCTGAAAAGAATGATCGACATTACAGTGCTTTTAAGCTCGAGCTGCTTGCATTAAAATGGGCTGTGACAGAGAAATTTAAAGAGTATTTGATCTATTCAAAGTTCTCCGTGATCACAGATCATAACCCCTTACGCTACTTGGAGTCAGCAAATTTGGGAGCGGTTGAACAACGGTGGATAGCTCAACTCGCAGAGTTTGATTTTGAAGTCTACTACAAGCCAGGACGACAAAATACAAACGCAGATGTGTTATCAAGGATCCCCTTAACTGAGGAGCCAGAAGAAGAGGACACTGCTAAAGACTTTATTCAGATGAATTCTGAAGAAGTGCGTGCTTGTTTGTGGCCTGTTAATGAAAAGCAAAAGAAACTACAAGCACCGATCCAAGTGTCTATGACAAATAAAATCTCAGGATGTAGCTGGAGTGAAATCGAAGAGCAACAAAAGAATGACCCTACTGTAGCACCGATCTATCACGCTGTACGGATTAACAAGAATCTGAGTCCAGTGGAGCAGCGAGATCTGGATCCGACAGTAAAGAAACTTGCAAGACAGTTCATACGACTCAAACTCAAAAAAGGAGTGTTGTTCCGAACTATCCTTGACCCACGAGACAGTGAAGAAATTTGTCAATTGGTGGTTCCTGAATCCTTGCGTTACAGAGTGTACGAAAGTCAACATGATCACTGCGGACACTTTGGAGAAAGAAGTACACTGGAACGTATGAGACGGATCTATTACTGGCCCACAATGGCTAAGGATGTTCAAAACTGGATCCAAGAATGCAAAAGATGTACTCTTGCGAAGGATGTGTTCCCTAAAATTAGGACCCCAATGACATGTACTAATGTGTCTGCACCTCTTGAAGTTCTTGCTATGGATTACACTGTATTGGAGGAATCTGTAGGAGGATATGAGAATGTTCTTGTCCTAACCGACATGTTCACTCGTTTTACGGTGGCAGTGCCCACCAAGAATCAGACTGCTCTAACTACAGCAAAAGCTCTTGTGCAGTATTGGTTCGTTCACTATGGATGTCCGGCACGATTACATGCTGATCAAGGCCGATGTTTTGAAGCTAATGTAATCAAAGAATTGTGTAAAGTCTATGGAATTGGAAAGAGTCGTACAACTCCATATCATCCGCAGGGTAACTCCCAGTGTGAAAGATTTAACAGAACCATGCATGATATGTTGAGGACGTTACCACCAGAAAAGAAAAGAAACTGGAAGCAATACTTACCTGAGTTGGTCATGGCCTATAATAGTCGAGTCCATACTTCTACCGGCTATTCGCCATTTTACTTGATGTTTGGCAGAGATGCTCGCCTGCCAATGGATATCCTCGACGGGAGAGACGTAGAGGACAGTGATGTGGATAATCTGGATGACTGGGTGAAAAAGCACCACGACAAGTTGAAAGTGGCTGTTGAAGTTGCTAACAGAACCGCACAAGAGGCGTCAAAAAGAAGAAAAAGAGCCTATGACCGCAGATCATATGGAGCACTCATAAGACCTGGTGATCGTGTTCTGTTACGAAACCATTCACATAGGGGTAGAAATAAAATACAAGACCATTGGGAGTCTCAGCCTTATATTGTTGTAAAACAAAATCACTCTGACACTCCAGTGTACACTATTCGCCCAGAGAAAGGTGGCCCATGCAAAGTTGTACATAGGGATCAACTTAGACATTGTACCTTTCAGACACTGTCAACACCTTGTAAATCTAGACCTAAATCTAGAGAACAAACAGGTCAGGATCATACTGATTCAGAAGATCTTGGTGTTTTTGTAGTCCCTGTTGTTACACCTGCTACTGCTATACACACAGATGCAGTGGGTAGAATAGAGGATGGGGATGATGTAGAAACGGGTATTCAAGACCATAATGATTTAATGCCAGATGATGATTTAGTAAGTCCATCAGTGCATTCAGGTGGTTCTGATGCTGAAAGTGAGAATGAAAGCATACCTGAGCCCAGACGTTCTCAGCGTCATAATAGAGGTACTTTGCCAGTCAGGTATAGGACTGATTATGTTTTAAACTAATTATATGCAAACCTAACTGTGTTTAAAGTTCTTGCTGTGAAGATGTATACCAAATTTTCAAGTGAAATGACTTTTGAATGTTTTCACTGTTGTATTAATGTTTTGCACTAAGAGTATTCACCTACTATTCTCTGTCTTTGTTTTCTAGGGACCAAGCCACTGAATGGAAGTCCAATGGTATGGCAGGGTTTGGTAGGGGGGAATGTAGGGGACCTATATAAGTTACTAATTTACCTGTATTTATTTACCTATGTAAGTGTTTTTGAAAGAGACTTTTATTTTGACGCTTGCCATGGGCGCCGCCATTTTGAGCCCTTGTAAAGTGCGTTCGTTTTGCGTGTTTCTAGAGAGTTACGCGAGTGAGCTGGAGGAAGCAACTTCACGCTGAAGAAGTGTACGGTTGGTGTGATTAGTGTTTATAACGTTAAAAGTGAAAGTAAACAACGTTTAAACTCGTGATACACGTCAGAACCGTGTGATGTTGTTTTTTTGAGTTTTAAATTGCGTTAATTATTCAGTTATTTAACGTGATGCAACAAGTTTTCCATCGTGTCAGACCACGAGGAAGAGAGAGAGAGCCTGTTAAGATTTAACACGCTACGAGCCGTGTAATTTGAATATACCCGTGTTTTATTTCGTGTATGTTACACAGTATTTGTTTTATTTGTTCAAACGAACATAGTACATAGTGGATGTCACAGTGTTATTTGAGGAAAGCCTGCTGAGTCGTCAAATAGGGCTGTGTATCGTTCGTCTTCTCATGCGTCGCCTGCACGTGGTACTGCAGCCTCGTGGATCGTGCTGTTGTTGTAATGATCACGGGTCCAGTCGCAGAAGAGCATTGAGTGAAGAAACTTTACCCTGCCATCCCTGGACGTCATTCAGAGTCTTGTCCACAAATTGAGTGGTGATGTACAATATTTCTATTTTTCTACTGAAAACTGGTAAGCAACTCATTGTTTTCAGTGAGTGAACTGAATTGGATGGTCTAACTATCATTCGTGAAACTGTGATTAGTGCACATTTTTGCCAAAGGAAATCAGAGACTTTTTCTGTGCACAAGTGCATTATTCATCTTTAAACCCATGGACATGGAAATGGAAGGGGTTTAAAATTCTATTTTTTTCCTGGAACTGTTAACTGATTTATACATTCCTAAAGGTGGATTGGACTGAATAATCAGTGACTTCATTTAAAAAAGGGTTACTTTGAATTACTGTTCATGTAAAATCTGTGATTTATAATTCAAGGTTGAAAGTGAATTCCCTGTGTAATGTTGTGTTATTTTTGAAGGTTTGAATTAAGCTTACTGTGTATATAGTATTCAGTGAGATAAGAATTCATTCAGATCAAAGGGTTGCACAGATTTATATTTCAATTTGATTGGTCTTTCTCAGACATTGAAACAAATCTGTTGATTTAAGTTTATTTATTTAATTTTATTTGTTATTTTACTTTGCTATTCGAAGTTTAATACTGATTCTTTGCTCCTGTGAAAGAAACAAAAGAGAACACTAAACAAACAAACAATACAAATTCATTTAGGTTAAATAAAAGATTTGTTAGTTAAGATTTAATATTGTTCTGTTCATTCTAATATCTTATATATTCCCTTATACTAAGGAGTGAGGGCGTCTTACCTGTTCTGTTGGATCCAGGAAGGGTGGAATTTCTTTGTAGCCTATTATACTTACCAATAGTACTGCACATATAAACTTCAGGAAGCTGCCGTGTAAAATTAAGACCCTGAAGCCGCCTTACTGAATTCTCAAGCATTTTATATTGCAACACAACAGGCGCTACATACAATTTATGTTAAATTGTACAAAGACTAAAAAGTATTGGGTGGGGGTACTCAGATATCGTTGCTCACTCAGTCTTCCTTAGTTAAGTGGCTTAATTTCCCCTCACAAGGCGGTGGCATATTTCCCCCCGCCACATTGGCTTATTCCGCATACAGAGTATGTGTGAAACAGCGTGCGTTTTGTGAGCCCCATTCACTGTTTAATTATACTAACATAGTCTTTTAGTTTTTATTTGTTGTAAAACAACAGTAGACACAAATTTACTATGGTCTCCAACTCCACAATATAGCCTACCATAACCATGTTATTTGTAGTAAAATTGCGGAAATACAAATCGTTTTTTATCTGCAAAAAAAAAAAAACATTTTCACAATGATAAAATCATGGCTAATTTTCCTAAGGTAGTAATTACAAAATTATATATGTTTGAAAGACGGAGATGCGCACCTGTCAATCCATTACATAACAGAGCGAGGCCAGAGACAAACGTGCTCATAAACGGGAGTAATATGGAATAATGTGTGCATCTTTGAATAACTGTAAGTATACATTTCTTTTAAATATATTTTTGTCATATAAAGTTTTGAGACATGGCCTAATAATGCTTTTTTTCACTTTTATTGCTCATTTAGACTTATTGTGCGGGTAACAGCGTTTTTGACGCATTTACCTCAGAGATTATTTTAGCAATATTGCTTTTTTTCCGGTAATAATAATACAATTTATATTTCAATCCTGTTTCATTGTCTGTTTATTAATTTCATTATGCTGTTATGTTAATGTGAGGATATTTATTTGCCATATGAAACGTGCCGTTAAATGAATACTTTTATATAATATTCAAATTATATGCGGAATAATGTCTGCATCTTTGAATAACTGTAGGAATACAGTTGCTTATTTTTGTCATAAAGTTTTGAGAAATAATAATATTGTGAGGATTTATTTCCATATGAGATGCTTTTTGTCGTTGAATACTCTCGTTTATTATTTGGAAATCATATACATACATAATATATAATGTGGAAGGGTAGACTTGCAAAGTTACTCTGCTTATTTTTATTTATGATATATGTGGAGATAAATAAAGCATTGCAAAACTGCTGATTTGATCCATTCAGATCCTGACCACCAGGCTATAGATTTTAAACATCCTTAATCCACACTTACTAGTCTGTCAAATAATATCTAAAATATATTGTTTTGTGAAAAAAAATGATGCTTTGTTCTATTGTTTATGCGGAAAAGTGTTCACAGAAAGTGTCAATCACATGAACGTTTTATATGCAGAAAAAGCGGTCAGCAGCGCACTGCAACGGGTGCTTGACGGATTCGCCGCACACATACAAAACGCACTGCATACTGAGTATTTTTGAAACAGGAGTTAGATAAAAAAAAATGCATTCGATTAATTGATAACAAATTAACGTTATCGACGAAATTCTTAACAATCAATTATCGATCGTCGATTAATTATGCCCATCCCTAGTTTATGTACTTCCACCACTGCTAGTCATTTCAAAACATACACAAGAAGTTGCTGATTCTCCTTCGGTTGTGGGTTAAACTTGAAAAGCTGCTTCTTCATTGAAGGTCGCGCTGCTACTGTGGTAACACTCGTGGATACTGCCTACCAATGGTCTGCATGCCAACCCACATTGCTGCAGTAATTCATGCAAAAGGAGCTGGTGCTGTACATGCTTATCATAGTTTTCATGTTCATACTTTCAGTTGGCCAAGGTTTCTAAAAATCCTGTCTTTGTATTGGTCTTGAGTAATGTTCTAATTTTCTGAGATACTGAATTTTGGATTTTCCTTAGTTGTCAGTTATAATCATCAAAATTAAAAGAAATAGAAATTTGAAATATGTCCGTCTGTGTTTAATGAATGAATATAATTTGAATGGAATTAGTGAAATAAATCAACTATTTGATGATATTCTAATGATATTCACCATGCACTTGGAGGATGCAGTGGAAGAGGCCTATAAACGGAACAACAAGGCTGGAATGTGAAGGTACTCCCAGTGGAAGTAGGTTGCAAAGGATTCGTAGCCACCTCAACATCCTGGCTACTCAGGGAAATGGGCGTGCGAGGAAAGGCCCACCGGCAGGCAGTCAGAGACCTCTCTGCGGTTGCGTGAAAAGGGAAGCCAGCGGCTGTGGGTGAAGTGAAAAGACTGCCGCCTGGGTCTTCAAGTGACTTGCATTCACTGCTGAACCCTTTGGAGGTGTCGTGGGCCTATCAGTGAAACACCCAGGAAGGAGGGCGCCCACTGGACAACCCAAAGATAGTGACAACCCAAAGTAAATTTGGCACTGAACCTGCATTAACGACGACAGTGGGGCTTTGGGTTTGCGTGTATATGGTTGGGTTGTGGTGAGATTGTGGCGTTAGAGATTGAGGTTAGGTCATGTCAAGGGTTTATGCACTGAGTTACGAGAAAGGAGCAACTTCAGGAGATGGAAGGGCTGAGGAGTAGTGTGGCAGAGGGTCACTCAATTGACCATCCCACAAAGTCTCATGGGTGCCTCAAGTATGCAATTAAGAGATATCAACATCAAGTCCTATACACCAGATCTATGACCAGCACCTGTATACAGATGGTTCTAAAGATTCTGCCTCTACAAGAACTGTTTCTGCAGTAAATTAGCCTACATTTCAATATAATATCAGCAAAAGAATAACTGATAATGCTACCCAGTCTCATGTAGATGTGTATAAATAGCACGAAGTGTGAAAATCGTGCAATACATACGCCAAATTCCAATTTTCCAATATGATACAACAGTCTTTCCCATTCACTTAAACGGCACATCTTTTTATGTCGTTTTATATATTGGTTTCTCAATTTTTAGGGTGAGATTTGCTCAATGAGGTTATTTAATTAACTTTAATTAAATTTTGTCTATATTTAAGCCATGGTCGCTTGGAGCTGGGGTTAGAATTGGGATTTGGATTAGGATGTAATTTCAAGAAGTTGTTCTAACCCTAAACCCAAGCGAAAATGGTTTAAAAAACAGAAAAAAATTGAGAAACCAAAAAATAAAACAACAAAAAAAGATGTGCCGTTTAAGGGAATGGGAAGGACTGGCGTATAATATCCATGCCAAATTGGAATTTGGGCGTATGTGTTGCGTGATTCACACTTCGTGCTATTTATACCCAACTCTGTGAGACTGGGTTTGATAATGTGTCAGTGTAAACAGCAGAATTTATTGCCATTCTGGTAGCACTTCATAGGTAGAGGATGTAAAACCAAGGTTAGCAGTTATCTGTTCTGATCCATGTGCAGCAAATGTAGCACTTCAAGCCTTGCAAGTGGACTAAAATCAACTAGGCAATATACATATGATATTCTTGTAATTGAGAAATAGTAATTCTTATTAGTAAGTCTTATTATGTTTCTGTGGGTCCCTACTTTTGTGTGAATGGAGGCTAATGAAGGGGTTGATAAACTAGCTAAGCAAGCTTTAAATCATACAGATGTTGACATAGAAGTGGCTATTAGAAAAAACGAGGTCACTTGTAATAAATGGCAAGAAGCATGAAATATTGATAGCAAGAGCAGACATCTTAATAGCATTAAGCTACTTGTGCTTAACCTGTTAGCCCTCATTCCATTTTCCGAACCCCCCCACAAAAACTGTCATTGCCAAACTAAAATAGATACAGTTTATGAAGTCTTTGCACTAAAAGCATAAGTTTGGTCTCATTTAAAATCAGACATTTGGAAGTTTATTAAGAGGTGAACATTAGTTACTGTCATAATGAAAAAAGTTGTTATAGAGAGCTTAAATTATTCTTTTTTATAAACTCCACCAAACATGTATGAAATTTTGTTATGAAAATCTAAATGAAATTGGCCTTGGAGCAATCTAGAAATGCTCTGCAGTTAAAGCCACAGGTCTGACCATGTTCTGTTTTAAATCTGAAGATGATACCTCTAAAACTCTGTATTTTATTAAATGTTTTTTAGACCCATGTCATGTAAATTTATTTAGAGAAAACAGCAAAAATGCTAAGCTAATGTTTGTTTATTTATATCTCACAACATCCTTTCAGTTTATTGTCCTATTGCTCCGTGTTTTAAACAGACTCATTAAATAAGCATCCGGATGAGTCATTAACAACTTTTAATCCGGGATATGGCTGTCTAAATGTTTATTTTATTATTATTATTAATAATTGCTCATAATTTCTATTTAGTGTTTTATTTCCTCCTTTTGTCTCAATTCACTTTCTTTTTATTAAAGTCCTTTCTTACAAAAAGAAACTTACCTTAAAGAAGCTTTACCAGTCAAAATTATTCCTAAAAACACATATCTCATATCTCCAGACAGCAGATGTTTACAGAACAGCTAGTACGTTAGCTTAGCATACCATCAAAACACTACAAATAAAAGCATTTATAATAAAACTCACATTATAACATCAAAAGTCGAGTGCTTAAACAATCATGCGTGATCTGATGTGGCTTTGGATCATAAAATAAGACCGAAAATAAACAATTTTATGTTATTTATGCTGTTAGCTTAGCATAGCATTATAATATACAGTACTGTTATGAAAATAACAGACATAGCGTTAAAAATACAGACAAACCATATATAATCTTAATCGTGTTTATTGTCTCCATGGTTTTAAAACATTAAAACATCTTTATTTGCATGTTATTATAAAAACAGCGATCGCACGTTGCAGGTCACTGTTCAAGTTCACGTCTGACTGACAGCTGCTGCTGTGCTGAGCTCTGACGTCTTATTCTTTCTATGAAAGTTTATGAAAGACTTTCAGACTTTAGCGCCCTCCGGCTTCACGTATGAATGAAACAAACTGAGTGTGAATGACTGAAGACTAAACTTGCTCATATCGCCATATTTGGAATAAAAATGGGTGAAATATTACCCCCACTGCAGAAATTTGAAGTAAACATATAAAATTGAAGTAATATTTCTCCAAATATGCATACTTTGAATTAAAAGCCCCGATAGATGTTGTTTTATCGAGTGCTTTCATGACGATCACGGAGGAGTATTTTTATCAATGAGTGCGGCTAGGATTACTAGGATTACTAGGTTACTAGGATTCTCAGATAAAAATAAAGGTCAAAAACTAAATCTTAAATCAAAACACTTTTTAATGATGTATAGTTGTTTAATGTAAGTACATTTAAACTAACAGTAATTTAAATTATGTAAATAAATAGCTCTTCAGTACATCCACGTCCTCGCGCAGGTTATCAACAGAAAAGAAGATATCATAATTTCACGTCTTCGAATCTGACATTCTGGATAAAATAATTCTCTTTTTAAAATAGGAAATCATGCAACTTGTAAATGCAGACATTGTGATCAAAGAGACTATAGAGCAAATTTTATTTACATGCCAACACAGTATGAAAATTAAAAATATGACTTATTCAGGAAATTGAAAAAATGGGCTTAAAACGTATAATATACAAAGTTTTTTGGAATGCAATTTAGAGCAATTGTAGAAGTATAGAGCCATTATAAAATTTGTTAAAGAAATCGGGTTATACAGGATAATTTAGTGTTTATCTTTGCATGTCTGTGCTCCACACTCCAGTACAGCAGGTGGCGGTAGTACACCATAACCAACCGCCATAAAACTACAGAAGAAGAAGATTCAAATCAAAAGATTCGTAAAGATTTGAAGCCTCGGGAATCAAGGGAATGAAGAAGCAGACAAAATGGCTAAAGATAGTTTAAATATGGATGAACCAAGTATTAATATTTCAATTAGTAGATCAGAAGGGAAACAATTAATTTTAGAATCATGTAATAGGAAATGGCAAACATTCTGGGATTCATGTCAAACAGGTCAACATTTTCATAAAGTTCAAAGGAGTATAAAGAAATCTAAAATCATCCATAATATCAGCAGAAGGGAGCAAGTTATCCTCACTCATTTACGAACAGGTCATTCTTATCTTAATCACACGTTACATATAATAGGGAAACATAATACAGGGTTATGTGAAGTATGTTTAATAGAGGAAACAGTGGAACATGTAATGATGGTATGTAAGGTATATGAAAGAGAAAGGCAAAGTCTTAAGGAGGAAATGCAATCACTGGGAATTCAAGAGTTTACATTAACTGAAATATTAACTAACGGATTAAATGCGGGGAAAATGATACATGCAATCATGAGATTTATCAGGATAAGTGGATTAAAAAATAGAATATAATTTTTTTTTTGTTACTTCATTCTCTTCACACTCCACCACAGTAGGTGGCGGTATGCACCTAGGAAGTTGGTTCGCAATCCGCCATAAAATCAAAGAAGAAGAAGAAGAAGAAGCCTCGGGAATCAGTGGCTGCGTCCGAAACCGCATACTGTATAGTAGGTACTGAATTAGATGAAGTACCTACTTACTTGGCATTAAAACAGTAGGTACTGTATAGTATGAATCCTGGTAGTATGAATGAGATTCGGACGTACTACATCCGCCATGTTGCTACATCACGTGACATACGTCGTCATCACGTCATGTCATTTTAGCGCGAAAACAGCAGCGTGCCTCTTCTTCTTCGTTGGATAACTCATCGTCCGGGGCATCATGGGATAGTGAAGCGTCCATCGTATGCACACTGCAAAATCTAACCGGAAGTAGTAGGTCATCCGGGTACTTTTCGCATACTGTTTTTCGAATACTATGTATTCGGACATACTACTCGCCTCGCCTACTGCTTTTCGCGTACTATATAGTATGTAGTAGGCGGTTTCGGACGCAGCAAGTGTTTAAAGCGATCGTCACTAGAGCCTGATGTCTTCATCCACGTGCAAATGCTTCGGTGTACATTTAATTAATCTGTCTTCGATTATTTTATTGGTTTGTCAGCAGAAGACAGGATTTCTTAATACTGTTTAGCAGTGAGATGAAGTTGACTGTTAGCAGTGAGATGAAGTTGAAAATCTGACCCGGACTCACTGTTGTCTCTGGAGCAGGGATTCATTGTCCGGACAGCGTCATAAACATCTCCTAACTCATACAGTTGTGTACTTTGAGGTAATGTCCAGCACGTTTAATACCAATATTATTAAATGTTTTTACACATGTATTATGAACCAGTTTACTGTGGAGATCTACTGTGGGACTAAAAACAGAAGATGTGCGCTATTCAGACAACTTTAAAATTACCTGAGGACTGCATCTGTATTTATCACTTCTTATTTTAGGGAGGAGCAGGGTTACAAAGAAAGGCTCTTTGGGTGATTCCCCTCAATTTCCTAGGACTTGACTACCACAAAAAGCCACACTTGCATTTTACCTCAATGACTACATCAAGTCAAGTAAGTTTTGATGATAAACTTGATGATAAATATATTTGATCTATGGTATTATAGTTTAACTAGCAAAATACCAAAATGTGTTTATACAGTAGCTAGCTAGCCAGTAAATCAGATATCTAAATGTAAGCTAGTACTATTATAGTAACTATAATAATGTTTATTATGCTTTTAATGAAAGTTTCTTAGTGAAAGACTTTAATTACTGCTTACAATTAAATCAGTCAACACGTCATTTTTAGCATTTGTATAACTTGCATGCATGTCTGCTTATAACCAAACAATATGTTTATTCATGTTTGTATATGATATAGATTATATACATTTTCCCAAATGTAAAAAAATTCCAACGTCCACACAGATTAAAAATGAATAAAATATTATAAATGTGTTTTTGTAATCTGGGTGGTAAATAAGACAATCAATACTTCAGTTTTATGTAAACTTTAATGTCTCTTCTTTTATCTCCAGCCACACGTATAGAGTGAAAGTGATTGAGATCTTCAGTAAAGCTCCTCCTACAACAATCCACCAATAACTGCTGGAGTCAAACACACAGAGAAATCACTCCATGTGTGACAACTGAAATCTTCATGACATAATGTTGATGCTGGTGAAAGAGGAGCTTGAGAAGATGACAGATCCACAACCATGCAGAATAAAGGATGAAGAAACTGAGAAACAAATAGGTTGGTGTCTATTTTTAAATCCTTATTATTGATGGTTGAGCTATAATCATAAAAACATTGAGAAACATGAGGGGAAAATAAACTAAAATCCATGAGATAATAACTTTCTGCATCTATAATAGATTCAGTAGAATTAGATTGAAACATCAGGTAAAGAGTTTTATCCAAAGCAACCTTCAGTGAATTGAATGACTGTGATCTCCATGCAATGCTCTACTACAGTTAAACCTCTTGTTGTGTTCACGTCATTATGGTGATCATTTTCTTTTACCCAAAAATATTAGTTAATGTTACTCCATCGTAATGGAATTTATCTCCCCACCTTGTTGCACTTGTGGTGTTCCCAGTCAAAAATTACCGGCCTACAGAAAATGGCTTATAACGATCAAAACGATCTCTCTTTATTTGTTATGTAGGGTTGGGAATTGAGAACCGGTTCTGAGTCAGGCTTGTGCACAATTCAGAATTGAATTGAGAATGACTCCTGAATTCCAATTCAATTCTTGAATTTGAATTGATGTCAAACACAGGATCTAGAATTACAATTTGAATTTGAATTAAAGGAAGCAGAATTGCAATTCAATAAAAAATTAAAATACATATTATACAGTAAGTGAAGTGTTAAAAATGAAGCTTTTCAGTATATGTCAGATATGATTGCATTACATATTCTATAAATTATATTACTTTGAAATACTTGTAGTGCTTTACTTTAACTAAATATTTAAAATGGTTGCCAAACATTTTTCCAAAGTAACTTTCCTAACACTGAATGTATGTGAGATTCTTTCTGTTGTGTGACTTTGGAATTTGTTTGAATTGCCATGAATTTAATTCCACTTCCAATTCAACTTCCTGTAGGGCAGAGTCAATTCAAATTCCAATTCATGAATTGAATGGAGGCCAATTCTGATTTGTGCACAAGCCTGCAATGAGTAGTACAGCTCAAGTAGTAGTTTTGCTCGTAGAAATTTAACAAAAAGCAATTAAATATTTAAAAAACAAACTGTTGCCAGAAGACTGCGCTCTCACTCTCTGCCCAGCATAAATGAATCCTCTATCTATCATTATCTTAATAATCTTCAGAGAAACAGATTTGTGCCATGTGCTTTTTATGTCTTTATATCACGGGTCTGTTGAATGCTGCATTCTGATTGGCTGAGAAATGTTCTATGGGTGTTGATTATTTTTCTGTAAACCGCACACCTAACTTGTCAAATGTCTTAAAAATAGGCACCGGAGCAATGTTTGTGGTAACCGTGGTATAAGCGGAATAATTGCCGTTACGTTGTGCCGCATTACCACCTTGGTGTGCATTATTTTCTTATAATTCAATGGCCCGTCGTCAATTATTCCTTACATAATTGTGTCTATATCTGTGATTAAACGGACCAGAACAGCACGAAAACAATGTGGATTAAAAAGCGTCTTGAAGAGGTTTTGCTCATAAATGCATGTGAAATAAAGTAATGTGAACTTGAGATTGTTATACTGTTATTAAACTGCACAGTATGCGCTGCAAACGCAGCCGGTGTAAAAGCACAATGGCCACGCGCAGCAAATGCTCTCCACATACGCGCTGCTCAGGCTTGCGATGTGAAACCGGCATTTGAATAAACCGTAATAATACATTGATTGTATTTCTGAGTGTTATGTAAGTAATCTAAGTATTCTTGCTAAGTATGCGTACACAATAATCAGACATATGGGTGGGCATGGATTAAGTTGAGCTGGGCCTGAATCTATGGGTGTCACTTTTGAATAAGAAACTATAACAAGTCTATAAAATTCGTCAAAACTTCAGGAATCACAAGCGTATTGGTGAGAACACTCATTTAAACAACATACACACACCCCGAACTTGACTGCATGTCACATTTTTGACGTTATTGATACTTAAAATTGTAATGCAACGTGACATTAATTAAGCCTTTTTGGTAAAAAAGTTATTGGGCTGCAGCCTTCAAAAAAAAGAACCTGCACACAGTGCCAAGAAATATAAATGAACACAAAAAACCTAATACTTTTTAAATGGCCTATTAAAGTGTTTATTACAAATAAATAAGGCTACTAAATGCTTAAAATGAAGCTTCTAACATCATATTCTCTTCATGCAAGTCACTAAAAATCTATTTTCGTTCTCACATAATTAAGTTAACTTACTAAATAAATATTTAATTCAGTTTAGGTTAATAGATCTTACAACTGCATTTTAGTCGCCTATTCGTTATTACAACAATCAAAAGCTTTTAACATTCTCCTCATATATAGATGTGTCAGATCGATCGGAAATCACTCAAATATATATTCCTTCTCTTATTAATACATGAAGAAAGAGAAAAATGACACGCTAAAACAATATTAGTCTCTGAAAACGAGACTGTTATTTTTTTTTAATTACTTAAGTTCGCGCTTTTTGCTGTGCACAAGAGCAAGCGGGTAGCCTACTCGTGAAGAGCGGAGCTGTAAGAAGCGAAGGAGCGTGCATATCAGACGTGAACACGAAAGGAATAATGGGTTTTTAAATAATGGGTAATTATGCTTTCACTTCATTTCCTGACAGTTTCACTTGTTAGTGAGGATAGTAATGACTAACAAGACGACGCTGAATTACAAACATAATTATAATTACCTAACTAAATCTGAGAGAATGCAAACACATTACAATATTTTTCCTCCGCCCGACGGCCAGGGCACATATACATTTTGGTAGCCCGACAGGAATTCGCAATAGCCCACTGACGTCGGGCTTTTGCGAGCCCTGCATAGGTTTGTTTTGTAGAAAGACTTTCTTTAAAGTGAATTTTGTTTTTGTATAAAGTTTATCTTAATTTTAATCAATGTTTAATCAAACAATTGCCTCGATTTAATAAATAAGAAGCAAACCAAGAACGTCGGGTGTGGTGTGGATTGAAGTGAACCCACTATATATTTCCGCGGCCTACGTCTTTCTGCTTTTAATGTCTCAATTACACAGTAGCGTTATAGAAAGTTATGATAGGCTATTTGTTGCTGAACCCTTGTGGGTGGTTGAGGCCATTTTTGTTTTTTTATGTCTTAATTTGACCACAACTTTCTCTGTGTTTCAGCAAATGGAATGATTTCGGTGACAAAACTTATATTAGCACATATTTTGAGAAAATGCTTTGAAATTTTTCAAAAACTCAACAATATACCATGGGCAAATTTACTACCCTTTTGGGTTGTCCGTGTACAAAAAAAGCCACTAAATTAAATGGCTGTAAAAATGTATCAGATTAATATTTTTTCCACATTTTTTCCATAAATCTGTTAAACTACCAAATGCTTAAAAAAATTCCATGATTTTAACTTTTTAATTGCCAAGTTCATAAGTGGTGTCACTGATCTGATGGAAAAGAAAACACAAAATCACAGATTTTCAATATAAAAAGTGATTGTGGACTGGATTTTTTAAAACCTTTTTTATGACATAATGTACTTCACATTAAAAATAACATGGATACATGACATCTCAAATGTGTTTTGTCAACTCTGGTTTATAAATAAAGAATACATCTGAACTATTTACTGTCTTCATTTTAGATATGATGGGAATAAACACCGATCATCTACTTGAACTGAATGAAGTGGATGAGAAACATCAGATTGTAAAAAGAAACCACAATGTTTCACAGAAAGAAACTCTGAAGACAGAAGACATAAAGTGTGAAAATAGTTTCAGAGAAGATGAACGCCCTGCAGATCACAAGAGGACTCGCAGAAAAGAGAAACCTTTCACATGTCAACAGTGTGGAAAGAGTTTTAGAAGAAAAGATAACCTTAAAGATCACATGAGGACTCACAGTGAGAAGAAACCTTTAACATGTCAACAGTGTGGAAAGAGGTTCAGCTTTCAATCAGGCCTTAGCCGGCACAAGAAAGCTCACAGCATGCCATACGCCTGCCAGCATTGTGACAAGAGTTTCCCAGATACAAGTGAACTTAAGATACACATTAGAGTTCACACCGGAGAGAAACCTTACACTTGTGAACAGTGTGGAAAGAGTTTCGGAACAAAACCTAAGCTTAAAGCACACATGAAGATTCACACCAGAGAGAAACCACACGCGTGCCATCACTGTGAAAAGAGTTTTACAACTGCAGATAAACTTAAGATACACATGAGGTCTCACACTGGAGAGAAACCTTACACTTGTCATCTGTGTGGAAAGAGTTTCTCTATTGAAAGTAACCTTAAGAAGCATGCAAGAATTCACACTGGAGAGAAACCGTTCACATGCCATGAGTGTAAAAAATGTTTCAGAAATAAATGTGGCCTTACAACACACATGAAAATTCACAAAGGAGAGAAACCTCACGTGTGTTTTCAGTGTGAAAAGAGTTTCATAGATAAACGTGGACTTGAGATTCACATGAGAATTCACACTGGGGAGAAACCTTTCATATGCTGTCAGTGTGAAAAGAGATTCACAAGTAAAGGTGCTCTTAAGACACACATGACGGTTCACAGTGAAGAGAAACCGTTCACATGCCATCAGTGTGGAAAGAGTTTCTCTATTGAAAGGAACCTTAAGATACATGCAAGAATTCACACTGGAGAGAAACCATTTGTGTGCCATGAGTGTGGAAAGAGTTTCACCTTTCAATCGGTCCTAATCCGGCACATGAAAGTTCACAGTGGGGAAAAGCCACACGCATCATTGTGACAAGAGTTTCTCTGATACAACTCAACTTGAGATGCACATGAGGTCTGAGAAACATTACACTGGAGAGAAACCGTTCATTTGTCATCAGTGTGGAAAGAGTTTTACAATAAAATGTAACCTTAATGCACATGTGAGAATTCACACTGGAGAGAAACCATACGCGTGTGATCAGTGTGGAAAGAGTGTCAGAACGAAATCTAACCTTAATGTACATTTGATCACTCACACTAAAGAGAAACCGTTCACATGCCATGAGTGTAAAAAGAGTTTCAAGACGAAAACTAACATTAACAAACACATGAGAATCCACACTCAATAGAAACCATTCATGTGTCAACAGTGTGGATATGGCAACAAAGTTTAGAAATCAGTTTATTTCTCTTTCTTATTCATATGAAGTCTGTTATTTTTTTATCGTTTTAACTGATGTTAAAGTTTAGTTTCATAACTTAAATCACATATATTTTCTATAGAATCTTAACACTGAACCACTGCCCTTGTACTTTAACTAGATTTGTTTCTTGTTTACTTTTTTGTACAAACGTTTTAAAATGAATGGTTGTGTTTTATATCACATTTAATTTTGTAATTAAAACTAATCGGTGTATGCACGTGTTTTCTTAAACACACATTCACTCTATCACAAATCACCTGTAAATGTGTGTAATGTAAGTGAATCAGTCTCATATTCCACCCTGTACACACATGCACATTTATAATCACATAAAAAGCTGACCGCAACTGGCCTCCAAATATTCGTTCGTAAGGTATTTGCACCCGACCAATAAACACAAGCCATTGGCGTAATCCTCCAGCATAATAGTCATGTAGCATTAAACACTAGGGGTGTAACGATACACCAATGGCATGGTTTGGATCTGTTTACGTTATGGAGCCGCAGTTCAGTTCGGTTTGCTGTGGGGTTATGGTTCATGTCGTGTCAAAAACGGCACACCACACAGGAACAGATTTTCAATTCAAATTTATTTTATTTATATAGCGCTTTTTACAATGTTTAATTGTTTCAAAGCAGCTTTACATTAATAAATGTAGGAAAAGCATAGAAAAGCGAGCGTAGTAATAATGTAACGTATACAGTAAAGTAGTAAGTTAAGCCAAAGGTGGCGGATTCTCCAGGGGATGAAACCCCCCCCTGGTTCCGGACAGCTTAACTATTGCAGTCTAAGTATATTACCCAGATGAGTTATGTGAATGCTTTGTTCTGGACAAACTAACTATTGCGGGATAAGTACATTTAGGGGCCAGTCACACCAAAAGCGTTTTAAACGCTTGCAAACGCAAGGCGTGTCGCACTGCCTTTTTTAAAAAAGAGCAGTGCGGCGCGGCTTTTCATATTGCTAAGCAACCACAGAGTCAGCTGTCTTGTCAATCAAATATTGAAGCGTGAGCGCTCTTTTGCTTTTAACTGTCATATTAGCAGAAACTTTCAAAATAGGGCGCTTGCTCTGACATTGCTTGAGGATAAGAGGATAACAAACACCCAGGAGAGAGTGAGCGAGTGGAGTCCGGTTCTTCAAAGCAACTGTAAACTTCCCTCACCACAACGTAAGGCCCGCCTCTCCCCACATTCGATTGGACAATGGAAGACGCGAATGACGTCAGGCGCCTTTCCGCTCTCAGCGCTCCTTCAAAAACGCGTGCGCGGCAGAAAACCGCAAGGCACTCGGCGCGCATAAACAGCGCGCAAACGCGCCCTGGGCATAGAATATCATTCAAAAAAGGCGCCTGCAACTGCCATAAACGCTTTTGGTGTGACTGAGCCCTTACTGGACATTTTATGTGAATGCTTTGTTAAAGAAGAATGTCTTAAGTTTAGATTTAAATTGATCAACTGTGTCTGATACTCGAACATTATTTGGTAAATCGTTCCAGAGCTTAGGGACTAAGTAGGAAAAGGATCTATCACCTTTAGACACTTTTGATATTCTAGGGATAATTAAGTGGCCAGAATTTTGTGATCGCAGTGTACGTGATGGATTGTTATTCTTTAATATACGAGGGCGCTAGGCCATTTAAGGCTTTGTAGGTGATAAGCAATATTTTAAATTGTATGCGATATTTAACTGGTAGCCAGTGTAAAGATGCCAGAATTGGGCTTATGTGGTCATACTTATTAGATCGAGTAAGCACTCTTGCAGCGACGTTTTGAACCAGCTGTAACTTGTTTACCTGATTTGCATGGCATCTCCGAGTTTCAAGTTACAATAGTCATTCTAGAGGTCATAAAAGCATGGATAAGCTTTTCTGCATCTGATGTAGACAGCATATGTCATATTTTTGAGATATTTCTAAGATGGAAGAATGCTGTGCGGCAGACGTTGGAGATATGACTATCGAAAGATAGATTGCTGTCGAACATCACGCCTAAGGTCTTAACCTTGGAAGATGGCACCACAGTGCAGCCATCTATGGACAACTTGTATTCTGACAGATTATGTTTGGAGCGATTTGGTTCAGTGTTGCCAGGTTTGCGGTTTTCCCGCACAATTGGGCTATGTTGAAAATACAGTTGCGGGAAAAATTCGGAGCTGCGGGTTGCGTTTTTTTGGGCTAGTTTTATAATGTGCCGCAGCCACGAAAATGTTTATCTGACTTATAAAATGAACGTTCTTTATTTTCCTAATGTGCATTAATGCCATAAGCAATACATGTCAAACCAAGGACAGCTGCAGCGTCAGGAAGTCAGTGGAGAAGTGAGTGGAGGGGCGCTTTTTGCTCTTAATATCACGCCAGGAACAAGAAATTACCTTACGTAAGGAGATGCGTCTATACTGAGAGGATATTTACAGACCACGTGAACCCATCTTTGTATGATATTTTCAAGTTAAATAGAACATTTTAAATATGTAGATAGTATGTTAAAAGGGCAGAGTTCATTCTGTCTCAATATGGCACGGTTGGGTACGCTAAGATGTACTTAAGATAATCTTAAGAAGTACTAAAGTAGATTTTTTTGTGAAATAGAGCACCTTAAGTGCATTAAGAAAATTTTCATCTGCATGTAAAGTACATTAAAAGCAATAGTAAGAGTTTATTTTAGAGCCTTTGTTGTTATCCCGGAGGTTTCAACTGTGATTGGACAAATGTAAAAATTGGGCTAGTTTTCATTTCTTTTGGGCGGGTTTTAAGTTGTCATTGGGCTGGAAATTTTTCTTGGACCTGGCAACCCTGGTACCAGTGGAAAGAGATGAATTGATAATGTGCATGAGAGCAGGGATAACCGATGGAGAGATGGCCTGAAGGAGATGGGTGGGTATGGGATCTAGCGGGCAGGTAGTCGGATGGTTAAAAGCAAAGACCTTGAAAACATCCGCTTCAGATAGGAGAGAGAAGGAAGCAAGCATGTTTTAGAGATTTGACCACATGCAGAGTTGTACATACAAAAGTTTGGTATCATTTTACAGGAAACCTTTTGAAATTACAAAACATTGTTGAAAGTGCTAAACATGGTTGTATGTGTTGTCAGTCCTCTAATAAATGCAAAAATAAGATTTTTTGACAGATTTGCAGACAGTTTTGTTTGATTCCAGTAAATGTCAGCTTACAGAGGAAAAGGGATTTTTTTCATTTTTTATCATAATAAATGCAAACGTTATTCTATTTCAACTGAAGGGAGGAAGTATACCCTTTTTGTATTCAATTTCCGCCTAAAAATATTTGAAGTGTCCCCATAACCACATACAGTGGAATAAATGCAATTATCTTTATATCATTTTACAGAAAACTCTTTGAAGTAACATAAAAAGCTGCTGTTTGTGACAAATATTGTTATTTATGTTGTTTTTCATATGATGAAACACCAAATTTTTCATATAATTTTTTTTCTGTTTTGCACATATAATAAATAGCAAGGGATTATTCATGCACACAACCAAAGAAAATGCTGTGAATGGACTCATTATTTAGAGTAGGACCTAAGATAAAAGATAAGGTAGCATTTGTGGCTATCTGAGGCAGCTCACGCTCAAGTTTCACGTAAATTTACAAAAGACAATTTTTTTACCTCATTACTCATTCGACAGTTGTTGGATATGTGACGATAATAGAACAAAAATAACGATGTAGCCTTATTCCTGAGAGTGAGAGCTTTCATTTGATATGATTTTATTTTTGTATTTTATTTTGTTTTTTGAGGCTCGTTCTTAAGCATAAAACTTCAGGGCTGAAAATGAGTCCCATTCCAGCTTTGTTTTGCACTGAATGACGGGGCGACAATATAGTCCGTTTATCAAAAGTGAATTTTTTCTACAGCTGCCCCCAAATTCACAATGTGAATTTGCAAACCCAAAGTGTCATTGTTAGTCAGTGAGAGGGGGCAGACAAATAATCTTGTTATGGGCCGGGCATAAGTTCTGTCCTTAACCGAGATCTGACTCTCTTGTAACCCAGAAAAAACCTGAACAATTCTCTCTACAGGCCAAAAAGCACAGGGCAATTGCTGGTCCATGATCATGACTGTCACCGACCTGCAGGTCAGCTTGTTCCATCTTCCATTTCTGTCTAACCTGTTAGATCAGGTCTCCATATCACAGACAAAATAAAAAACAAGATCACGTCAGAAAATATAAGTTTACGTGTTTAACAGGCTTCTGTCAGTTAAGAGGTTGATCAATCGTTGCTAGAGAAGAGCACAAGCAGGACATGAGACGAAGGTTTAGATGATAAAATAGGAAAGAGTTTTATTGATGCACAGCTTCAGTTGCATATGTCTCAATGTTCAAACCTCGTTGAATGATTATAAAATGATTATATAAATAAATGATTAGGAATAAACTAAAAAACACAATAATAAAAACATTCTGCACGTGAGGATCTAAGGTAGTATCCTTCACTTCAAAACATCTCCCATTGCAGCCTTGCAGGGAGAACTTGGAGAAGCTCATCTTTGCCTGCGGAAGGTTTAAGCTTAGAACTAACTACTTGGTTAATATAAAATGGCGTAAAGAAAATCATCCAGGAGTAATGAAAGAATGCTGGGAACATGGGAATAAGAATATTAAAAGCTTTGGATGGACTGCTAATAGGGAAGCATTTAAAGCTGGCATTTATTGATGGATATGAAGTTAGCCCAACAGTGACTTTATCCAATATTCCACCATGGATATTTCCAATCCCAATATTGGTTTTCAAGTGCAAATTAACAAGGAGAAAGAAATTCCCAAGAACGTAATTGCACAGCAGTAGAGTAATTTAGATTAAAGCTATACATTGTGGTTGCACATTTATACAGATGTTTCTAAAGATTCTTTTGCAGTGCATATCCCTACATTTCAATGTAATATCAGCAAAAGAATAAGTGATAATGTGTCTGTGTATACAGCAGAACTTCTGGTAGCACTTCATTGGGTGGAGGATGTAAAACCAAGGTTAGCAGTCATCTGTTTTGATTCATATGCAGCACTTTCAAGCCTTGAAAGTGGACTAAAATCAACTAGGCAAGATATTATATGTGATATTCTTGCAAGTTTATTGAGAAATAATACAAGTCTTATTATGTTTCTGTGGGTCCCTGCTCATGTGTGAGTGGAGGCTAATGAAGGGGGTGACAAACTAGCTAAGCAAGCTTTAAATCATGCAGATGTTGACATACAAATGGCTCTTAGTAAAAAAGAGATCCAGGCTAAGGTAAAATTCATCACTCGTAATAAATGGAAAGAAGCATGAAATACTGATAGCAAGAGCAGACATCTTAATAGCATTTAGCTACTTGTTGGAAACGGAAGAAGTGCAATTAAGAACAGAAAATAAGATATTATAATTTTACGTCTTCGAATCAGATATTCTGGACTAAATCATTCCCTTTTAAAGTAGGAAAGCAATGCATGCAAAAGGTAAATGTAGACATTGTTATCAAACAGAGACAATATTAATAGTATGAAAATAAAAGAATATCATTAATTCAGGAAATTGAAAAATTGGGCATTAAAACGTATAGCCTAATATACAAAGCTTTTTGTTATGTAATTTAGAGCAATGGAAGAAGTATAGAGATATACTATATATTTTTTAAAGGAACAGTATGTAGGATTGTGGCCAAAACTGGTATTGCAATCACAAAACTTGTGGCTAAAACTGGTACTGCAATCACACAACTGGGGTGTATTCCAGAAAGCAGGTTATGTGACTTACGCGGGTAAGTTTAGGACTAAGCAAGCGGATAACCTCCGCGTTCGGTTCCAAAAACGGAGGTAACTTTCGGGTTATGTAAGTAACCACAGCAACTGACTCTCTGGAGGTAACCTGCTCCGGAGTTCATTTAAGTTAATAAAACGAGGTTCCGGAGGATGTCTGCTCATGCATGTACTTATGATCAGCGTGCAGCGGGCGTGGAAGCATATATTTTGCATAATATTACAATATTAAAGCATTTATTTTATTACATTTACAGTCGCGAATATTTATTGTTGTCTTAAAAAAATTATGATATTTTCTTTAAAGAAAAATATTTTTAACAACATGGATTGATATTTGTGATTGGACTAATTTCTGTACATTTAATTATGTCCATTATTAATAAAAATTGATTCATATTTGTGTTCGGACTAAATACTATACATTTAATTTTGTTCATTATTAATATATCTACAAATATCAGTGGATGTATGAAACACAATTCCATAATTTAATTAATGTTAACAATAAAGTACATTTCCATATCAATTTTGTCAATTCATAAATAACCTCATCTTTCACTTACTAGATAATTTGAGATGAATCTAAAGTTATAATAAATGTGTGTGCAAATACATTGTCATCATTGAGCCAGAAATCTTAACATATGTACTGAAGTACTTTGTAGCTGCTTTCCTGAGCTATTATTTTGGAGCCAAAGGGAAATTGAGAAATTTGGTTATATTAGATGATACAGGACATATTAGAACATGTTACTATTAACACTAATGTAACATTTCTATTCTCCACTACTGTTACAGCAGATCCTAATCGTCCAATGCAAATGAATGATTATTTTTAGTGTAGTATACTGAAAAAAAATTACACAAAATTATTGAAAATCTGTAAGGATTGTAAGGAAGCGTTACAATTAAAAGAGGGTTCATTTATCAGCTAAGTACATGTTAAAAAAAATGGTGATACAGTGTCATACAATGGAGAGTCCAAAAACTAAACAGGGTCACCCAAAGGAGCAGAAGTGAAATAAGTACAATATAGTGAGTAGTTTTCACAGAGCCAGTGGCGGTTCTAGACAAATTTCACTAGGGGGGCCAAGGAGGGGCCAGTGTTTTACCAGAGGGGCACATAAAAAATGGCAAGAAATTATATTTAAAGATTATAGGAGTGGTTACAGGAATTAGTTAAAGATAGGACTAGGCCTAAGTTTAATTAGGAAATATAACTAGTTTTAACAAACACGCCTTACTAAATAAATTAATTGTGTGCATTTTGAAGCAAAACAAAGGGCACTGGTATATTTTAAGATATGGCATAGCAAATTGTTTTCAGTTTGGACAGCTCTTACATTTATTTTAGACTAGGACTAGTCTAATCCCTTTCCCGAAAACTGCCCTGTAAACGTTATTTTACTTTTCAATCATATAAATATTTATTTAATACAAGAGTGACTGCAGGTGCAAAAGGGGAGCTGGGCTCTTTTCTAAAGCCCCCCAACCGAAAAGCATGCGAGCCTACTCAATAAACTTTATGAAATGCAAACTTTTATAAAGACAAACGTTTGTTTTAGTTTACAAACACACATTGCTAGACAGCTAGGAACCACAATCTAATCAGTATTTAAAATAATATGTATTTTAAACTGTAAACATTTTTATATGTAACATTTAATAATATTCCTCCAATTTTATGACCGTATATGTAAGAGCATAATTACAGCGCTTTTTACAATGTGTAAACTTTAAAAAGTTAGCGAGATGTTAGTTTTGCCGGTTGTTGATAAGTAACAGCTGTGAATGATCACAACGCGCCTCAGCAGCCACGCCACAGGAGATCAAGTGAACAGTGTCCCAATGTCAAGTCAGCTAGAGTCCTTACCAGTGCCCGAACCTGCATACACATTCTCAACATCGGGAGATTGGGAACGAATTGAGACACTCGCAGAGCAGCACCCGCAGTGTGTACTTGTGTACTCAAAGTACACAACTGTATGAGTCAGGAGATGTTTATGACAATGATCCCTGCTCCAGAGACAACAGTAAGTCCGGTGTCGTGAGCAATTGGGTCCCCCCGGGCAATTCGGTCTCCCCTAGGACCCCGCGCGACTCCATTGGCTGAAAAAACTCCTCATGGGTAGTTTTCTTAGCGCCTTATTACAATTCCTACAAAATCGCGTTATGATTTATGTAGTTAGAACGTTGTTAAAATTACAATTGATGTCTTTTAAATTATATGTTTCATATAGTAGTATATAAATGAGGCTATAGGTGAGAGATCTACACATTGCTTGTGTCATTTTATTATTTAGATTATTATACTGTACCATTTCCACTTTTGACTGTCTACTTATACAATTACTTACTCATTAATTACTTATACAAAACATGATTACTACATAGTTGAATCACGCATTTAAATTATAATTATAAGCCATGATTACTACACTTTTACTATTAAAAATATATATTCCGTAAGGTATGTTAATAATTTACAAAAAATAAAAGTATTGTTTTTTCAAAGCAGATGATGACACAAAAGTACTGACGTGTCTGCAACATGAATATTAGTTTATTATATTGTTTTTTTAGTTAACTTTTATTTAAAAAAAAAAGAGTAATGTTTCTATTTTGTACAACATAATTAGCTTGCTAGCCGCGTATGCAGACGAGATATTGCAATGACACATTTTTGAGCAGGCATTAGTGTAGATACCAATCGGGGTCCTAGGGGAGACCGAATTGCTCGGGGGGACTGGATTGCTCATGACACCGGGTCAGATTTTCAACTTCATCTCAATGCTAACAGTTAGCGTATTAAGAAATCCTGTCTTCTGTTGACAAACCAATAAAATAATCGAAGACGGATTAATTATTTCAATGTACACAGAAGCATTTACACGTGAAGACACCATACTCTAGTGACGATCGCTATAAACACTGATTCGCGAGACTTCAAAACCTTTACGAATCTTTTAATTCGAATCTTCTTCTTCTAGAGTTTTATGGCGGTTGGTAACCCAACTTATGGTGCACTACCGCCACCTGCTGTACTGGAGTGTGGAGTACAGCCATGCAAGGAAAAAAACACTAATTATCCTGTATAACCCGATTTCTTTAACTCCTTTGATAATGGCTCTATACTTCTTCTGTTGCTCTAAATTACATTCCAAAAGGTTTTTAAGCCCATTTTGTTCCATTTCCTGATTAAGTGATTTTTTATGTTCTTACTGTGTTGACATAAAATATGCTCTATTGTTTCTATTTGATAAAAATGTCTGCATTTACCAGTTGCATGCTTTCCTATTTTAAAAGGGAATTATTTAGTCCAGAATGTCTGATTCGAAGCTACAGTGGTTGGGTGCGCCGCTTTCATTTGCCCGTGAAGAACGCTGCGTCGGGATTAGTTCCGCTTTTGGCGCTCGCGTGTTAAATGAAAATAAATTTATAATTTTTTATTTGGTCAGCACGGGGTGGCCACAGGGGTGGCCAGGGACATGTCTACAGAGGCACGGGCCACCCTTGGCCTCCGTGTAGAACTGCCACTGCACAGAGCTGTGTGTTTCACTAGTTTTCTTGCTAATGAATTAGTTTGTTTAGTTAATTTTAACACAATTATCAGCACTAAGGTTTAAAAAATATTATCCGTCCCTCACCAGTCTTAAAATGTAAGGAATACTGGAGCTTGTTTGGGTTGGTGGTGGGACTGTTCGCGGTGGGCGCTGGAAAATTTCCCTTATTTTCAAATCCAAAACTTGACAGGTATGGCCGTAAAGCAGTCGAATTTTGTAGTTTTTTTTGTGCTCTGGTTACTACCAGAAACCCTTAGTTTTAAAATACGAGTAAAAGCGATACAGACCCCGTCAGGCTATGGTAGATATGTCATTCAACCTATTTAAAGTCGATGTACTATCACAAGGGTCTTGAACATTTATTATGAAGGTTGAAAAATTACATGGTGTCGCTTTAAAGGGGATGATATAATACGATTTCTTTTTTTTTAAGTGGGTTATTTAGCCGTTTCGCCTCAATCTACTATGCCTCAAAACCATTTCCAACTTTGTTTGGACATTCTCGTGCATGATTCACAGTCTGTAACTCATGTGTGTTTTAATATCTTATTTGTTAAAGTATATGATGTTGACTCGAAACTACAGCTTACAGAATCTATTTAAGATGTTTTTTTTTAGTTTGTCACACGTAGATTAATATGAAGGGGATAACGTTTTTAACCCTTAGTGCAGGAGTCACAAGTGTTTTGTTTAAAGGACTGTGTTAAAACTAAAGTAAAGCTGTAAATTAACAAACTATTAATATCATATGTTGTAGGCATAAAAGTTATAAATTAGGAGATTAGCTATCATTTTAACAAATGGCTTAAATCAATAGGGGAGACCGGGGCTGGTTGTCTCTGTAAATTTTCATGTTGATGTTGTTTTTGTGTTGAGCGTTTGTAGGATATTAGTCTTTCAAAAACAAAACACTCATTAAAAAGCCAAAAATAGTAGCTTTATTTTGAGTCATCTTTTAGCGATCAAGTTAAAGCCATGTGGCAGCTAGCTTAGCATGTTTGTCAAGAAGTCAGTTGGGGATGGTTGTCACATAGCTTGCGGGGTTGGTTGTCACATGTGAGTATTGGACATGTAGACCTTTTAAGACTGTTTGTCTGTTTTTGTTTGCTGTTAAAATAAAATAAATAAAGCATTAAATAAAGAGGTTTTAACACTAAAAATTATTTCATTTTATTTCTCAACACAGTAGACAATTCAAGTAACTTATCACCCACTTTAATTCTATTGTTTAAACATAAGGGGCATTGATGACAACTATCATAAGGGTGGTATTCATATTAAAACTTATTTAGAGTTTCTAGCTTAAAAAAATAAAAAGTTACACATTATCTTTTCAGATCCCAATTTATCATTGAAATCCTATAGAACCTCTATAGGGACAACCAACCCCATACCCCGTGAGAACCAACCCCGTGGTGGGGTTGGTTGTCACATTGTGTCAGAGTGACTTTGATGGTTAGTTACTTCCTGCTACAATACATTCTAAAATTAAAAAGTATACACATTTAAAGCCAAGACCCCAAGCTTTCATTTCATATAGGAAATACTGCTGAAAGATTTTTTGAAGATGAGCAATTCATGCATGAGTAAAAATTGTGACAACCAACCCCGGTCTCCCCTACACTGTATATTCAAACAAAACCATACCCGCACTGTTGCTGTAGCCCACCTTTTGTCCTGTATTTTATAGTGACAGTTGGCAACCTCAGGAGACTTCAATATGGCATTAATGGCAAAAAATGCATCTCAAAATGCATCAGATTGATGGATTAAAATATGGAATTTTCAAAAATTTCTTGCGGGGGACCATGCCTCCAGACCCCCCTAGAGGGGTAATATTCTTCTCACCATTTTCACCCCTAACCCGTTTTCATGCCTGAATAAAGTATGTTGGTGAATGTTTTGCACTCTAGTTCATTTATGACATATTTCTATTCAAGCAATTAACGGCTCTGTCAAGTTTCCAATATGTGTCCCCCCTAATGTTAAACTTATTCCTACGCCCCTGCTTGTAATAAATGGCAAGAAGAATGGAATATTGGTAGCAAGAGCAGACATCTTAATAGCATTTATCTACTTATTGGAAATGGAAGAAGTGCATTTAAGAACAGAAAAGAAGATATTATCATTTCACATCTTCGAATCAGACATTCTGGACTAAATAATTCCCTTTTTAAAATAGGAAAGTATGCAACTGGTAAATGCAGACATTGTGATCAAACAGAGACAATATAAAATATTTTATTTACATGTCAGCACAGTATGAAAATTAAAAAATATCACTTATTCAGGAAATGGAAAAAATTGACTTAAAAAAGTATAATATACAAAGCTTTTTGGAATGTAATTTAGAGCAATAGAAGAAGTATAGAGCCATTATAAAATTTGTTAAAGAAATCGGGTTATAGGCCTACAGGATAATTTAGTGTTTTTCCTTGCATGTCTGTGCTCCACACTCCAGTTCAGTAGATGGCGGTAGTGCACCATAACCAACCGCCATAAAACTCCAGAAGAAGAAGATTCGAATCAAAAGATTCGTAAAGGTGTTGAAGCCTCGCGAATCAGTGTTTAAAGCGATCGTCACTAGAGCCTGATGTCTTCAGTCACGTGTAAATGCATCGGTGTACATTTAAACAATTATTCCGTCTTCGATTATTTTATTGGTTTGTCAACAGAAGACAGGATTTCTTAATACGCTAACCGTTAGCAGTGAGATGAAGTTGAAAATCTGACCCGGACTCACTGTTGTCTCTGGAGCAGGGATCCATTTTCCGGACAGCGTCATAAACATCTCCTGACTCATACAGTTGTGTACTTTGAGGTAATGTCCAGCACGTTTTATACCAATATTATTAAATGTTTTTACTCGTGTATTATGAACCAGTGTACTGTGTAGATAGAGGACTAAAAACAGAAGATATTCAGACAACTTTAAAATTACCTGAGGACTGCATCTGTACTTATCACTTCTTATTTTAGGGAGGAGCAGGGTTACAAAGTAAGGCTCTTTGGGTGATTCTCCTCCATTTTCCAGGCCCTGACTACTATAGAAGCCACACTTGCATTTTACCTCATTGACTACATCAAGTCAAGTAAATTTTGATGATAAACTTGGATAAATATATTTGATCTATGGTATTATAGTTTAACTAGCAAATACCAAAATGTATTTATGCAGTAGCTAGCTAGCCAGTAAATCAGATATCTAAATGTAAGCTAGTACTATTATAGTAGCTGCTATAATGTTTATTATGCTTTTAATGAAAGTTTCTTAGTGAAAGACTTTGTACTACTTACAATTAAATCAGTCAACACGTCATTTTTAGCATTTGTTTAACTTGCATGCATGTCTGCTTATAACCAAACAATATGTTTATTTATGTTTATATATGATATAGATTATATACATTTTCCCAAATGTAAAAAAAATCCAGCGTCCACAGATTAAAAATAAATAAAATAATATAAATGTGTTTTTGTTATCTGGGTGGTAAATAAGACAATCAGTACTTCCGTTTTATGGCGACTTTAATGCCTCTTCTTTCATTTCTAGTTCACACATATAGAGTGAAAGTGATTGAGACCTTCAGTGAAGCTCCTCCTACAACAATCCACCAATAAATGCTGGAGTCAAACACACAGAGAAATCACTCCATGTGTGACAACTGAAATCTTCATGATATAATGTTGATGCTGGTGAAAGAGGAGCTTGAGAAGATGACAGATCCACAACCATGCAGAATAAAGGATGAAGATACTGAGGAACAAATAGGTTGGTGTCTATTTTTCAATCTTCATCTTTGAGTGTTGATGAATAATCATAAAAACATTGACATTGAGAAAGATGAGGGGAAAATAAACTTAAATCCATGAGATGATAACTTTCTGCATCTATAATAGATTTAGTAGAATTAGATTGAAACATCAGTGGATTGAGTGACTGTGATCTTTGGGAATTGATCCATGCTCTACTACATTTAACCCTCATGTTGTGTTCACGTCATTATGGAGAGAATTTTCTTTTACCCAAAAAAAAGTAGTTAATGTTACTGCATCAGATTGAAATGTATGGACTTTGTTTACAAAGACTATAACAATCTATAAAATTTCCCCACCTTGTTTTACTTTAGGTATTTCTGGTCTTAAATGACCGGCCTACAAAAAATAGTTTATAACCAGGACCTTCTAATGCCCCAAAAGATGTCCAAACTAGCACTGTCTGTTTTTAATGCAAAGCGCCCATTAACAAGGCACATGAAATAGGCTATTGTCATTCATGTGCATACGTTCAGTAAATGCATTAGATGCATGCTTCATTTACATGAGTTCACACAAAGTTTTTTTTTGTCATTTTGTTTTAACGACTCAGATTTGATAATGACTCTGTGCCATAGTGTACAGAATAAAAGCAAACTTCCTAGTTAAACATTAAAGTAAACTAGTGTGATCAACAGGGGTGAGTCTAAGATGATTTTAGGGGGGCTCAGCCCCTTAATGAGGGTATAATGAAAAATAATAAATAAATAAAATAAAAAGTTAATACAGTATTAGTTTAGGTCTATTTATGAACAGTAGCAGAGCTGGAATTTAATGGGGGGGCCAAGGCTACTTTACGTGGTCCATAGTCGATGAAAGAAAACATTGTGCAACCTGTATCAAAAAGAGACTTCAACAGGTAGGCCTACTATAACCCTTATGATAGAATCTAATATTTGGTGATATTGGAAACACCAGAAGTGTTATAGGGTTTTGAACACAGCACAAGAGTTAAACTACAAGAGCAGAAATTGACAATATAAATGACATAATGTACTTCACATAAAAAATAACATGGATACATGACAATCTCATGACAATCTCAAATGTGTTTTGTTACTCTGATTTATCAATATGAAATATTTACTGTCTTCATTTTAGATATGATGAAAGTGAAAGAGGAGAGTCAAGCTGAAGTGGATGAGAAACATCAGATTGTAAAAATAAATCATAATGTTTCACAGAAAGAAACTCTGAAGACAGAAGACATAAAGTGTGAAAATAGTTTCAGTGAAGATGAACGCCCTGAAGATCACAAGAGGACTCACAGTGAGAAGAAACCTTTCACATGTCAACAGTGTGGAAAGAGTTTCAGAAGAAAAGATAACCTTAACATACATGTGAGGGTTCACACTGGAGAGAAACCTTACACATGTCAACTATGTGGAAAGAGTTTCACCTTTCAATCGAACCTTTACCGCCACATGAAAACTCACAGTGAGGAAAAGCCACACGCATGCCATCACTGTGAAAAGAGTTTCATAGATAAAAGTCAACTTAAGAAACACACAAGAGTTCACACTGGAGAGAAACCTTTTACGTGTCAACAGTGTGGAAAGAGTTTCAGAGTTGAAAGTAGCCTTAAGATACACGCAAGTATTCACACTGGAGAGAGAGCGTTTACATGCCATGAGTGTGAAAAATGTTTCAGATGTAAGAGTAACCTTAAAGCACACATGACAATTCACAAAGGAGAGAAACCTCATGCATGTCTTCAGTGTGGAAAGTGTTTCAGTGTGGAGAGTCATCTTAAGAGACACATGATAACTCACAGCGAAAAGAAACCTCACGCATGTCTTCAGTGTGAAAAGAGTTTCACAGATAAATGTGGACTTGAGACTCACATGAGAAGACACACTGGAGAGAAACCTTACATATGCTCTCAGTGTGAAAAGAGTTTTATAAATAAACATGGACTTGAGATTCACATGAGAAGTCACACTAAAGAGAAACCGTTCAAATGCCATGAGTGTAAAAAGAGTTTCAAAACAAAAGCCTACCTTAAGAAACACACAAGATTTCACACTCGATAGAAATCATTCATGTGTCAACAGTGTGGATATGACAACAAAGCTTAGACATCAGCTGAGGTCTTATTAATAAAACTGTGCGTAGGATCCTTACTTAAAGAGCCACACAGATCCAAAATCGAAAATGACCTGTATTGCAGTGTGTCATGTAGCTGTCCATCAATGTAAACAATGTGCAAAGTAGTTGAACCAAAAAGTGCACGATTAATAAAGTTATTGGCATCTAAAGTAGGGAGTCGACTCTGAATCGTCATATAAATTGAAGCTCCTGCCTGACTTTATCCACATACATTCCCTGACAAAAGTCTTGTCGCTTGTGTACAAATTGAGCTGAAGTGCCACTAAAATATATTTCTAATCAAGATTCGTTTTCAAGAAATGGCTCATTTTAATCCCAACAGCTTTTGTAATAATGTTTCAGTGCAAAATGAAACTGTCAAAAAGTATTCTATATTCCCTGCTTGGTAAAGCCCATTGAGGCAATTTTTGCAAAGACATAAGTGTTGTCGCCTGTCATGTGAGCTTTATCTGTGACTAATAATCGATCAGTTGGGTCTCAGGTGTGTATAAAAAGAACCCCAGTACACTAGACCTTCACATCAACTGCAACTAGACCTCTGCAAACATGCCTAAGATTCACCCTGAGACTAAAGTTTTGATTATCAAGAGGCTGAAGACCAGATCTACTGCTGATGTGGCAGACACCTTCAATGTGTCTCAGAATCAAGTACAGAGGATAAAAAAAGATTGTCAGGCAGACCCTGCAAGACAACTGCTCGAGAGGACCGCTTGTTGGCTCGAAAATGGGCTGGCCTTGGATTTACCACTGCAGCAGAGCTCCACAAGACCTGGTCACCTGAAGTCCCTTTGTCAAACAGAACAGTTTATTGGATTTTGTCTCGAAATGGCCTCCATGGTCGAATCAGTGCCAAGAAGCCAGCACTAAACAAAAAGCAATTGAAAAACCATGTGGCATTTGCCAAGGCCCACAGCCCTGCTAAAAGGATGGATGTTGGAAAAGCAGAAGGTTGATTTTTCAGCTGAATCTTCTGTTGAATTACACCACAGTCACCTCAAATATATACCTCTTATATTCCCAACCATGAAAGAGGCAAGATTCTGCAGCATGATGGTGCTCCATCGCATACTTCCATTTACACATCAAAATTCCTCAAGGCGAAGAAGATCAAGATGCTCCAGGATTGGCCAGCTCAGTCACCAGACTTGAACATCATTGAGCATATGTGGGGTAGGATGAAAGAGGAAGCATGGAAGACAAAACCAAAGATTATTAATGGACTCTGGGAGGCATGCAAGACTGCTTTCTTTCTGATGACTTAATCAAAACATCATATTAATTTCTTGCCAAACCGCTTGGATGCAGTCCTTCCAGCTCAAGATATTAAATTTGGATCTCACAGCACCAATACTTAATTAGCTGACATATTTTTGTATTTGCAGTAAATTTGTTCGATTTCTGTATAGGCGACAAAACTTTTGTCTTGCCAAAATTTGACCTTTCTGTCTTGATTAAATGATAAATCTTTTTTCAGTGAAACTAATTCATTTCAGTGCATTAAACATCATTTGGGTTTTAGCTTTTCATATGAGCTATTTCTAACACCAATTGATTAATTAAAAGTCAGGTTAATAGCAGGTGTTTCTACAAAATAGATATGCGACAAGACTTTTGTCAGGGAGTGTAATACGTAATACCGTAATGGTTCAGTATCCACTTTATTTGAAACAACATGTGTCTCCTAACCATAACCTGTAAGTATGATTATAGCTACATACTTGCTTAAATGAGTGTAAAAATGTTAATGTCTGTTGTCGTTTTTATAACTTGGACTAATGATGAATGATGTGTATTGATGTTGTTGTTTAAAGGCAGGGTCCATGATCTCTGAAAGCCAATGTTGACATTTGAAGTCACCTAAACAAACACGCCCCTACCCCAATAGAATCTGAATAGAATTTGATAGACTTGCCCCACACATACGCAACCCAGGCAACAATGCCGTTTAGTAGACATGCTCCTTACTGCGATTGGCTGTAAGTGTGTTTTGGTAGTCGGCCCGACTCCCTTTTCCATAGTCTTTTTCTAAATTCACGTACCCGTCTTTAAACTTTTAATATACTGTCAGAGAGTCACGTTAACAAGACTTATGCTTAAAATTTGCATCTTACTGGCTCTTTAAAGTCTACATGTCCACAAAAGCCCAAAATGTCTGTACTTGTGTTCTTTTGAAACGTCATCAGTCGCTGCCCAAATACTGCTTCAATTCCAAGTTCGCATGAAGTCAAGGATTTGTTCTTGATCCACTCATTTTATCAAGGATACATTAGGAGGTGACTTGTGTGGACTTATGACAGCCAAGTTTTTCAGAACTTCAAATCTGTGGTCAGTAAGTAAAGATATAGGACCTAATATTAAAATTTCCTCTGACAATTTTGTATATATGAGTTCAAGTTGATTAGCTTAAATCACATATATTTTCTATAGAATCTTAACACTGAACCTTTGTACTTTAACTAGATTTTTTACTTCTGTTTACTTCATGTTGTACAAATGTTTTGTACTTTTATAATAAATGGTTGTGTTTTATATCATATTTCAAATATTTCAAATCAGCGTATGCACATGTTGCCTGAACCACATATTCATATTTTTTGTATGAAAACCAGAAAGGTTTTTGATTTCATTTTATTGCAAAAATACATAAAAGGGGACATTTCACAAGACTTTAATGTCAAATAAATCTTTCATGTCCCTAGAGTGTCTATGTAAAGTTCTACCTCATAATACCAAATAGATAATTTTGTAGGTGTGAGCAAAATTGTGCTGTTTTTGTCCTTTTTAAATGCAAATAATCTGATCTCTACACAAGATGGCAGTGCTGTGGTTGAATAGTGCAGATTATCGGTGGGCGGTATTATCCCCTTCTGACATCACAAGGGAAGACAGATTTCAATTAGTTATTTTTTCACATGCTTGCAGAGAATGGTTTACCAAAACTAAGTTACTGGGGTTTTCCTTAGTTGTTAGTTATAATCATCAAAATTAAAAGAAATAAACATTTGAAATATATCCATCTGTGTGTAATGAATGAATATAATATACATAATAAGCATATAATATATGCTTTTTGAATGGAATTAGTGAAATAAATCAACTTTTTGATGATACTCTAATGATATTCACCTGGGAGGGTGCAGTGGAGGAGGACTATGAACGGAAAAGGTTGAGGGACACTGAACTTCCAGCCAGTGCACAACAACAAGGCTGGAATGTGAAGTTACGCCCCGTGAAAGTAGGTTGCAGAGGATCAACATCCACCTCACACATCATCAAGGTTTAATATTTTGGCTTTAATTTCAGAAAAGCAACCGTTACATTTCAAGGTAAGAATGAAACTACAATGATTGTCTTAAAAGAAATAAATCTTAATTTTCTAATGTATTTTAACTGACGTATGCGGTCGAGCAACGCGACTTCCGGAGAACGAACCCGAAAACATGTTCGGGATGTGTCCGGCGGTTAGGTCATGTCAAGGGTTTATGCACTGAGTTATGAGAAAGGAGCAACCTCAGTAGATGTAAGGGCTGAGGAGTAGTGTGGCAGAGGGTGCCATCACTCAATTGACCATCCCACAGTCTCATGAGTGCCTTAAGTATGCATTAAGGGATATCAACATCAAGTCCTATACACCAGATCTATGACCAGCACCTGTATAATCAGATGGCTCTAAAGATCCTGCCTCTACAAGAACTGTTTCTGCAGTGAATATCCCTACATTTCAATGCAATATCAGCAAAAGAATAACTGTTAATGCTACCCAGTCTCATGTAGATGCGTATATATAGCATGAAGTGTGAAAATCGTACAATACATACGCCAAATTTGGCATATGATACGCCAGTCCTTCCCATTCACTTAAACGGTGCAGCTCTTTTTTTTTCGTTTTATTTATTGGTTCCTCAATTTTTTCTGTTTTTTTAAACAATGTTTGCTTTGGTTTAGGGTTACATTTCAGATTTGCTTAAGAAGGTCATTTAATATACAGGTTTCTCCATGTTTTGTCTATATTTAAGCCATGGTCACTTGGAGCTGGGGTTAGAATTGGGATTTGAATTAGGATGTTATTTTAATATATAACAAGAAGTTGCTAACCCTAAACCCAAGCGAAAATGTTTTAAAAAAACAGAAAAAAATCGAGAAACCAATAAATAAAACGACCAAAAAGATGCACTGTTTAAGTGAATGGGAAGGACTTAGAATTTGGTGTATGTATTGCATAACTTTCACACTTTGTGCTATTTATACCCAACTCCGTGAGACTGGGTTCAATAATGTGTCTGTGTATACAGCATAACATATTGAAATTCTAGTAGCACTCCATTAAGTGGAGGATGTAAAACCAATATTAGCAGTTATCTGTTCAGATTCACATGCAGCAAATGCAGCACCTTCAAGCCTTGCAAGTGGACTAAAATCAACTAGGCAAGATATTATATATGATATTCTCGCAAGTTGCAAGTTAATTGAGAAATAGTGATACAAGACTAATTATGTTTCTGTGTCGGTGTGAGTGGAGGCTAATGAAGTGGTTGACAAACTAGCTAAGCAAGCTTTAAATCATGCAGATAATAATAATAATAATAAGTTTATTTTATATACCGCCTTATTCAAACCCAAGGTCGCTTTACAAAGAAATATCACACAGTCAGATAAACATTACATAAGAAATTGCAATACAAGTAGCAATACAACAAAACATACAGTAAATGGACTATGAATGTAATTTAGAGCAACAGAAGTAGTATAGAGCCATTATTAAAGCTCCACACTCCAGTACAGTAGGTGGCGGTAGTGCACCGTTTGGTTACAAACCGCCATAAAACTCTAGAAGAAGAAGATTCGAATCAAAAGACTCGTAAAGGTTTTGAAGCCCCGCGAATGTATCAGTGTTTAAAGCGACCCTGTCTTCACGTGTAAATGCCTCTGTGTGCACTGAAATAATTGATCCGTCTTCGATTATTTTATTGTTTTGTGTCAACAGAAGACAGGATTTCTTAATACGCTAACCGTTAGCAGTGAGATGAAGTTGAAAATCTGACCCGGACTCACTGTTGTCTCTGGAGCAGGGATTCATTGTCCGGACAGCGTCATAAACGTCTCCTGACTCATACAGTTGTGTACTTTGAGGTAATGTACAGCACGTTTAATACCAATATTATTCAATGTTTTTACACATGTATTATGAACCAGTTTACTGTGGAGATCGATTACTTAAAACGGAAGATGTGCGCTATTCAGACAACTTTAAAATTACCTGAGGACTGCGTCTGTATTTAACACTTTTTATTTTAGTTCTTATTTACCTTTTATATTCAGTAACTGTAGGGGAGAGGGGAGTACAAACTGGTTTTACTGGCTGGTGCTAATGCTGGTTTGATGCTGGTTTAGCTGGTGTTCACTAGCAAGCCAGCACCAAAACACAACATATGCTGGTCTTGGTGGTATGCTGTTTTTTCAGCAGGGGTCCTTGACTAAAATATATATTTGAGTTGTCTTGACTGAAAACTCATCGTTTTGTCTCAAGATGCACACAAGTTGTTGTTTTTGTAAGATATGTTTGTAAAAACGACTTAAATTGCCTAAAATAACTAAGACCTTGTCCTGCTTGATTAATCTAAACCCTGTCCTGGAAACCACCCCTAAATGTTTGTTTTTGGGATCTACCGTTATCGTACATAGGGAGTGCAAACGTTACCTCATAGGTGGGGTTCATTGTAACAAACAGAGGGTTTTCGTAACACCTGCTAGAAAATGTAGTTTAAACACAAATAATTCAATAAAATTCTGTCTATATATTACAGGTGGATATTGTTTATATATCTGTCTATAATAGATAGATATCCACATTCATTCATTCATCCATGATCCTTCATCTAATCATCCTTGTATTATGCAGCAATGCATAGTAATATATTTTTTAAAGGGCTGCACAAATAAGCAAAAAAAATCATAATTGTGAGTTATTTCCCGTGATATTTTATTAATGTGATCTTTTTGATGAATAGTATTTTCATTCTCTTCGTTTCATTACCATTGTATACCTGATGCTTAACTGTAACACTGTGTGACACCTTACCCCACTGTGTTAAATGTTTTCAATCCCATCTATCAGTTACTAGGAGTTGCTAACATGTTACCTAAAACATAACATCAATTTGACAGGGATTAAAACTTGGATAAATACAAATCTTGCAGCATAATTTTGTTTAAAACATCAAGATTTAAGGCAGTTTCAGTTGAATTTATTCCCTTAGGTGAGATAATAAAAAGTAGTGTCTAAAAACGACCCCCCCCCCCCATACAATATCACTCTCCTTGAAATAAAGAAATCCTCCATATATCATTAAGGGGGTTGATTGATTCCTCCATTTTCCAGTCCTTGACAACCACAGAAGCCACACTTGCATTTGACCTCAAGGACTACATCAAGTCAAGTAAGTTTTGATGATAAACTTGATGATAAATATATTTGATCTATGGTATTATAGTTTAACTAGCAAATACTAAAATATCTTCATACAGTAGCTAGCTAGCCAGTAAATTAGATATCTAAATGTAAGCTAGCACTATTATAATAATAATGTTTATTCTGCGTTTGTGTTTCTTAATGAAATAATCTGTCTTTAGGAGCCATGTTAAGTGTATGTCATGTGACCGTGGAGAATAAAGGCGTCATTAATTATGTAGGGTTAAAATAAATACCTGTGTGTAGCTTTGGAAACATGGGGGTGAGTGCAGGAGCACATATTTTTGGTATCGTATATTCATTCAGACTCAGTATTGTTGACTTAAATAAAAAAAGGAAAATCAGGTCTACACCAAACATAGATTCAGATTATGTAATTAATGCTTGAGAAAACATTCTGAAGTGAAACATAAAAAAGTCTGAAACAGATGGTGAATGTTTTACTGACATTAAATGTTTGAATGCCTCTTTTTCATCTCTAGTTCACACCATAGAGTGAAAGTGATTGAGATCTTCAGTGAAGCTACTCCTACAACAATCCACCAATAAATGCTGGAGTAAAACACACAGAGAAATCCCTCCATTTGTGACAACTGAAATCTTCATGACATAATGTTGATGCTGGTGAAAGAGGAGCTTGAGAAGATGACAGATCCACAACCATGCAGAATAAAGGAAGAAGATACTGAGCAACAAATAGGTTGGTGTCTATTTTTCAATCTTTATTATTGATGGTTGAGGAATAATCATAAAAACATTGAGAAACACGAGGAGAAGATAAACTAAAATCCATGAGATGGTAACTTTCTGCATCTATAATAGATTCAGTAGAATTAGATTGAAACATCAGGTAAAGAGTTTTATCCAAAGCAACCTTCAGTGGATTGAATGACTGTGATCTCCATGCAGTGCTCTACTACAGTTAAACCTCATGCTGTGTTTATGTCATTATGGGGATAATTTTTTCTTTTACCCAAAAATAGTAAAAAAAGGATCTTAATCCAGCATTTCTTATATATTCAAGTAGGAAAGACGCAGTCTCGTCAGTTCTCTCGACAACACGCAATCACATCTGCCGCTTTTATTATTGCGCTAGCCCAAATGTGCTCGTGTTTGCTCCACTGGTATGTTACAGCAGATGCTTTCTCGAGATGTTAGACAGAAAGAAACAGAAACTTAAGAGAATGAGTGAGGCAGAGCAATGCGCAGGTACATCTGACAAGAACCTTGATGTAGTTTTAGTACCAAAAATAGGATCTTATTCCGGATCTTATCCCTTCCGAATACGTTTTTTCTTGTATTTGGCCCAAGTGTTTAAGTGGGCGTGAAGATTAAGTTTGCATGTAGATTTATTCACCCGATGGACATTCACGCCGCCAGCGATTCTCTACAATCCTCTTAAGCGGAGGTTTCCGCCTTCCGATTGGTTGCCGTGGAATGTTTCCGCCTTGCGATTGGTTGCTGCCGAACTCCGCCATAGCTTATTACCATGAAGTAATGTCAATCCATGTGACAGCAATTTGCACCAAAATGTATTTGTTTTTTTTTTATTTAGGCTACATAAAATGTATATTTAAATTTTTTTTTCTTTATATAAAATGAATACATAATCACTCTAAAATGAACATTAACTGAATTTAAAGATTATCTACACTTATCTGAAACGTTCAGATTTATAATTAATTTGCACCTGTAAAAATTATTTTAAACTAATGTTCAGGGGTTGTACGTCTTTAAAATTAACAAAGTTCTTGAGAATGATCTTTATTTTAAGCAAAAGAACCGTGATTTTAATTTTATACAGAATCGGGCAGCTCTACTGCAGCCCTACTATGCACCACCCTCTAGCCTATGATGAAATCATTATGTAAAATTTGCAACATTAATATTTTCTTAATATTTGTATTTAGTAATGTGGCTAAAGCCCCCTAAAAATGGCCTAACAACGCCCATGGTGATCAACACTGTAAATGTTTGTCATAGTTTATTTAATATTGCCAAAATGATTAACAGATAATGCTATTTTCCCTAAAATATTGAAGTGCATAAGCTCAGATTTATCAAGCCTATGATTAATTAATTAAAAAAAGAAATACAAAACCAGTGCTAACTGAAAGTAAACAAGTTTACAAATATAGCTGCAAGCAGCAATTGCGGGGCAAAGCACCTTCAGCGCAATGAGCACCCAAAGCACAGCAAGCAACATACAACGCAACAAACACCCAAGGCACATTGAGCACCCCAGGTGCATCAAGCACACAAGGCACAGCAATCACAGAGCCGAACCACCGCAGTGCAGAGCAACAACAGCAAAACTTTAATAGAAGAACCTTATCCATGCCTCAGGTGGGATTTGAACCCAAGAATTCAGAATCTCAATGCACGTGATTTACTAGAAGCGCCACTCAGTTGACACAGTTCAAGGGGGCAGAAGAAAAGAGCTTACACATCTGCAAGTATTGACATATGCCAATTACTGAAGATGCAGAAATGACACCACAGATCTGAAATAATATATGAATAACAGAATCAGATAACTCAAACAACAAAGAAGTCAAGACAAACCCCACTCTCATGGGATTCGAACCCATGACCTCAGAATCTCAATGTATGTGATTTACTAGATGAGCTACTCAGTTGACACCGTTCATGGTGGCAGCAGAAAAGAGCTTACAGAGCTGCAAGCATTGACATATGCCAATCACCAAAGATGCAGAACTGACACTGCAGAGCAGATATAACAGAAATACAATGTATATAAGTGAGATTGAAGACAAGAAGAACATTCTCTATAGTAATGCAATAAAATGTAATATAAAGTCACATTAATTTACTATGACAAAAAGACAACGTCACAACTACGGTCAACTTTGGATAGGTATTTCTAAGGAGAACAGAATATAAAAATTATTTTCAGTCACGTCTGTGCGGATTGCTCCAAACTTTATATGAGCAGAAACTGGCATAAAATAAACAAAATTTGTAAAAGGAGTAGCAAATTTTTTTTTTAGCATGTGCCTAACAATAACACATGAACAGAATGATGGAAAATGACAAATGAGGTACCGTTGCAATTGGCATAAACCAGTGAATCCAGTTTCACAAAGAAAAGTATTATTTGACAAAGTATTTAGAAGTTATAAGCAGTTCTATAAGAACTGTTATAGTTCATGACCACTAGATGGCGCTGTACTCTGACTTCCCAGGTACATTCTGGAAATCCTGTCAAAGCTCCCTACTGATTTTTGCGCAAATATAACCAATAGTTCAAAAGATATAACAATTTATGGCGCATTTCAAAATAGCGGGCAGGCGGTTCGGTCAAATCTGACATAATACATATCAACAGCTTCGGAATGAGCCAAGGAATCTGTAGACTAGGGCTGCACGATTCAAGCTAAAATGTGAATCACGATTTTTTTTAAATGGGAATTGAGATCCTGATTCTCACCCGATTCTCTTTTTTTACAAAAACATTTATTATGCACTTAACTAAAAAATGTGCTACAGGACTTTCAGTTATAATAACGTGTCTTAAAAGTCTCTTTCTTATTTTAGCCCCTTAAAATTTATAGTAATTTAAAATTTGTTAGCTGTTAAATTGCAACTGTGCTTTTTGTACTATCAAACTGGCCAACCTTAAAACTTTAAAAACAGTAACGTTAAACCTTTAAAAGACTAAAGATTCAAAATTTTGAGGCATCAGAGAGAAACGCAGACATGTAACAATGTTCCCCTCATGCTAAAAACCCTTTCTAATGGGGAACTTGTGGCGGTGACACAGAGGCCGTTTCTCAATCTGAAGGCTGCAGCCTCTATGGAGGTCGCATTTCTAAACTGCGCATCATAATTTCAGAATATTAACAATTAACGTTATAAAGATGACTAATATTTTTAGTTAATAATAAATTGTTGAAGTATGTTTATGACTTGCGAATGTAATGCTCCGTTAACTCAAATGAACAATGACGTATACAGCCTGCATATGCGACCACCGGAGGTTCCAGCCTTCCGATTTGGGTAGGTCCTGAGGTAAATAATTTCCTTGCCTACTTTTGGAACCACTGTTGTTGCATCTTCTGTTTCTCCGTCGCCACCAGTATTTTCCACGATGACGCTCGTTAATCCTCTCTTTTTGGTTAAAATTGCCGCTCCAAATCCACCAAGTAAACGACTGTGTTTAGGTCTGTCGCCTTGTAATACGTCACGCCGCAAATGAGATGAGAGAGAGGAAAGAAACGATCGGGTCTGATTGGTGAATGAATAGGGTTTGGTTTTACCCTGTATGAGTGTGTGTTAGCAAGTTTGACTGATATTCTTGGATTGTAATCTACGTGAACACGTAAACGCAGTATCTGAATACAGGGAAATACTGTATATGCAAGTGAATCGCCATCATTTAAAATGAAGATTGCATACATGTATGAATCGAGATTGTGATTCTTTTTCGATTAATCGTGCAGCCCTACTGTAGACCCAAGACCATAATTTTCTGACCAACATTTCAGTAGTTATGGGAAAAATAGCCATTTTCCATATCTCATGCCCATAGGTGGCGCTGTTACCAAATGTATTATGGACCCCTCAGTTCATGGTCGACATGACGTGTACCAAATTTCATTTCAATTAATCAAAGAATGACTGAGATACACCCTCAGAACTATTTTTGCGTCAACCTCGTTAAGTTTGCGCATTTATTACTTTTCAACAAAGATAAATATCAAAATTTTGTCATTTCAATACATTTCTGTGCGGCTCACTTCAAAGATCACCTGTGCCAAAATTCACAACAATTGAACCAAATTTGAAGGAGTAGTAGCGAATAAATGAAATGCTGTACATTTCAAAATGGCCACTACTGTAATGGGTGGAGTCTTACTGTAAGGTATTAAAAACAATAAGCACGAGGAGAGCAATCACGTGTACTAAGTATAATTTTTAAATATCAAACGGATCAGCAGTTATAACCAATTTAATTTTTGCACTGCTGGGGCGCTATAGAGTTAGTGCTAGAGACCCCATTTTTGGTCACATGACTTTGTAGGACCACCACTACAACGGTGCCAAATTTCATAATTTTCCTACTTACGGTTCATAGGGCTGCCATAGACGCCTAGGTAGCAGAATAATAATAATACTAACAATTCCATTAGGTGCCTCAGCACCTTCGGTGCTTGGCCTCTAAAAAGATAGAATCCAATGTTTGGTGATATTGGAAACACCAGAAGTGTTATAAGGTTTTGAACACAGCACAAGAGTTAAACTACAAGAGCAGAAATTGACAATAGAAATATAATGTACTTCACATTAAAAATAACATGGATACATGACAATCTCAAATGTGTTTTGTCACTCTGATTCATGAATATAAATTATTTACTGTCTTCATTTTAGATATGATGGAAGTGAAAGAGGAGAGTCAAGCTGAAGTGGATGAGAAACATCAGATTGTAAAAATAAACCATAATGTTTCACAGAAAGAAACTCTGAAGACAGAAGACATAAAGTGTGAAAATAGTTTCAGTGAAGATGAACGCCCTGAAGATCACAAGAGGACTCACAGTGAGGAGAAACCTTTCACATGTCAACAGTGTGGAAAGAGTTTCAGAACAAAAGGTCACCTTAACGCACACATGAGGATTCACACTGGAGAGAAACCATTCACATGTCAACAGTGTGGAAAGAGTTTCAGAAGAAAAGATAACCTTAAAGCACACATGATGATTCACATTGGAGAGAAACCTTACACATGTCAACAGTGTGGAAAGAGTTTCACCTTTCAATCGAACCTTTACCGGCACATAAAAAATCACAGTGGGGAGAAGCCACACGTGTGCCATCATTGTAACAAGAGTTTCCCACATAAAAGTCAACTTAAGACACACATGAGGACTCACACTGGAGAGAAACCTTACATGTGTCAACAGTGTGGAAAGAGTTTCAGAACAAAAGTTGAACTTAAAGCACACATGAGGATTCACACTGGAGAGAAACCATTCCCATGTCAACAGTGTGGAAAGAGTTTTACAGCTGCAAGTAACCTTAAGAAACATTTGAGGATTCACACTGGAGAGAAACCTTACACTTGTCATCTGTGTGGAAAGAGTTTCTCTGCTGAAAGTACCCTTAAGGTACACGCAAGGATTCACACTGGAGAGAAACCATTCACATGTCAACAGTGTGGAAAGAGTTTTACATCTGCAGGTTACCTTACGATACACATGAGGTCTCACACTGGAGAGAAACCTTACATTTGTCAACAATGTGGAACTTGTTTCACCTTTCAAACGAACCTTAGCCAGCACATGAAAACTCATAGTGAGGAGAAACATTTAACATGTCAACAGTGTGGAAAAAGTTTCACCTTTCAATCGAACCTTACCCGGCACATGAAAACTCACAGTGGGGAAAAGCTACAAGCGTGCCACCATTGTGACTAGGGCTGGGTACCGAACGTCAATACTTTTGTAGTATCGAATGAAAAACTTCGATACTTTGAGTTTAGAAAAATGATTTATCTTTCGATGCCAATTTTCGATTCCAAAAGCGGCTGTGTTTGTGAGCCTGTACTTGCGTGTAAGGACCTAAAGCGCCGGGGATTGGTTGTCCACCACCACGTGACGGGGAGGATTTCTGAAAATACTCGCAGTCACCCAACACAAGTGTAGAAAGGATGCAATATGAGAAGAAAGTCTTTGTGACAGTTTTACCAATAGAGTTAGCGCAAGTATGGCCGTGTTGTCTCCGTGAAAGACACGTCAACCAAAACCACGCTTCTACTAAAGTGACGAGGGGTTTCAATTTAAAGCACACGCGCAGCCTGTGTCTCTGCTTGTTTTACTCGCGCCTGGTTCCGCATGGCAAGGCTTTGCGCTTGCGTCTCCAACAACAGTCTCGACAAGGTGTTCAAACTTGACCCACACGCGCATCTTGTGTCTCTGAATGCTTATGAAATACTCACGCCTGTCTCTCCGCATCGCAAAGCCTTCATGCCCTCGTCTCGCAAAATGGACGATGTGTTTAAACCTATTTTTTACAGTCTATGGTTTAAACTTGACGCACACGCGCAGCCCATCACTGCTTACAAGTCTGACTCGTTATTTACAACAAACTAAAATTCCATTTAACTGGTTTGCTAATTTCACTTGAATTAAATTACATTGAATGCATTTTCTACACATTTTAAAAATCCCAAATGTATTTAATGTTTTGATAATTATAAAGTTGAGTATTGTTTACAATTGACAAACATGCATACAAATCTTCCCAGTAAAACTCAGTCACCCATTTAAATATTTTAACTTTTTGTCAAAGTTGCAGCTATAGTGAACCCACAAATACTGTTAGTTCAAGCTAAATACCATTTTACATTTCATAAAATAAAGCAGTGTAAATTATATTCTTAATTTCTTTATTTTTGTTTCCTTATTTTCATAAAAAAAAAACGGATAAGGGTGTCTGCTGGCGCACCCCTATCCAAAAAGCACAACCAGTTTTATTAATGTTACCCTGAGTGAGAAGTGTTACCAGAATTTGTTTTAATTAAGGTGAAAAATAAAAGTTGTGTGTTTAATGTATTTTTTTGTTAATGTTTCAATGGATTTTAAAGCATATGGTATCGGAAAAAGTATCGTTAGGAACCGGCATCGAAACGGAGGTATCGAAATAGACACCGGATCGAAAGATTTTAAACAATACCCAGCCCTAATTGTGAGAAGAGTTTCCCAAATAGAAGTCAACTTAAGTTACACATTATGTTCCCAAGTACTGTTCCAATCCCAAGTTCGCATCATGCCAAGTTGAAAAAACATGCCCGGATGTGTTCTTGATCCGCTTATTTTATCGAGGATGCATCAGGAGGTGACTTGTGTAGACTTATGATAGACAAGTTTCCCAGAATGCATTTTGCGTCAGCGGCAATGAAGCTTAAAACCTGCAAAATTTTTGAAATATTTCTCTTTCTGTGTCATAAAATGTAGCTGTTCAGTGGGTTGTCAGTGCTGCTGTGTACACTGCCTAGGGCAGATTCATTACTGCAAATCCTTCTGAAATTTGCCGCTGGCTCAGTGCAGCTAGTCTGCCCTTCAGTGTCTGATGGTCAAATATGAAATATTCCCTTTGGATATATCTAAATGACATTTTTGGTCTCGCTCACACAAGTTCAATTGGCTGCCAGTTCTGAAGCATCTGTGTGAAGGAGCCATATAGTTCTGGTGGTGCTGCTGGTAAAGTGGTGGGGAACGGAAATATTTGCTATATATCCAAATATTACAATAATCATTGAAAATTAAGATATTAAAGTCGCAATGAAAATAAAATGAAAAACTGTCATTTGTTATGGAATATTGTGGTATTTTTTACAAATTACTTATCTTTGAGCTTCATTATTTTTTTTAATTAATGTGCACTCATAATCTTTAATCAAAAATGCAAAACTCATCCCCTCCTCAAATCGATCTCTCATTACTTCCGGTCATATGTTATGGCAGGTGGGCGGGGTCCGAGAGAAGATCGCTGCGATTGGCATTTAGCAACACGACCCAACTTCAAATGATCCAATCAGATCTCGATTGATAAATTCAAATCCAACCCTGGCTTGTTTAACTTCAGAAGCTGGTTTCAACACTCAGGCCAACAGCTATAAAAAGTTTGTAGTGTTATTAGTTAGAAGGATGAATGTTTTATGAACTTGCATAATAAAACTATCACCAGGGAGGTCACGTAACCATATTAGACAGTGGTCATGTGTGATCAGCCAGGTGCAGCCTTTTATGTCCCAGAGTTTAAATATGGAAGCAAAGGGAGATTTAATTAGCGGCTATTAAACAGAGCAAATGGAAATGGCATTATTATTTGTGGAAACTATTCATATATAAACGGCAACATCGGAAATGTATTTAGGCTGGATTTTTTGTCAAAGTGTAAATCGACCCAAGATAGCAATAGACTCCGGGGCGGATCTGCTCTGAAGTCGCGTAGGCGTAGCTCTGTGTTTTTATCCATCATATCTATCTAAAATAAGTTAAACACTTGTCCATATAATACGGAGGAATCTAAACAAATAAATAAACATTTAATTTACTTTACCTTTACATATCAGTTAGCCCCCTAGCTCTCAGTTTGTACAACAATCAAAAGCTTCTTATTCTCTATTGGAAATCACTAAAATATATTTTCGTTTTCACATATTTATGTTACTAAATGAACAAAGAAAAAAAATCGCTATAATAATGTTAGATGCTGGGGTAAAAACAAAATGACAAATAAACATTTCATAACAGATCTTACCACGGTCGCCTATCCGTTTGTACAAAAATCAAAAGCCTCTAACATCATATTCTCATATAGACGTGTCAAATCGATCGAAAATTGCTCAAATATTCATTCTCACATATTTAAGTTACTAAATGAAGAAAGATAAAAAAGAAATGCTAAATTAAGGTAAGTCTCTGAGACGTAAAACAATTTTTTAAATGACTTTTTGCTGAGCACAAGAGAAAGTGGGTATGCCTACTGGTGAAGAGCGGTGCCTGAAAAAGCATTCATTTCCTCAAATGAAATAAAATAAATAATAATTTTAATGATAACAATAACCATTACAGAAGGTTCTGAATAGGTTATTTTTAAATAATCACCCTGCAACATTATGGGACCGTTATTTTATGGTTCCCAAAAAAATAAAAATAAATAACTACAACAAAAACGTCATGTATAAGTTACTTATAAATAACCACCCTGCAACGTTATGGGAACATATTTTTTGTTGCAAAAATAAAACAAAAAGAATATTCCCAGAACATTATTATTAAAAATTACCTAAAGATAACAAAAACTAATTGTTTCTGTGGGTCCCTGCTCATATGTGAGTGGAGGCTAATGAAGTGGTTGACAAACTAGCTAAGCAAGCTTTAAATCATGCAGATGTTGACATACAAGTGGCTCTTAGTACAAGAGGTCAAGCAAGCATGCAACTGTTAAATGTAGACATTGTAATCAAGAGACAATAGAGCATATTTTATGTCAACACAGTATGAAAATTAAAAATATATATCACTTATTCAGGAAATTGAATAAAATGGACTTAAAACCTTTTGGAATGTAATTTAGAGCAACAGAAGTAGTATAGAGGCATTATAAAACGAGTTAAAGAAATCGGGTTATACGGGATAATTTAGTGTTTTTTCCTTGCATGTCTGTGCTCCACACTCCAGTACAACAGGAGGCGGTAGTGCACCATAACCAACCGCCATAAAACTCCAGAAGTAGAAGATTCGAATCAAAAGATTCGTAAAGGTTTTGAAGCCTCGCGAATCAGTGTTTAAAACGATCGTCACTAGAGTCTGATGTCTCACGTGTAAATCCTTCTCAGTGCACTGAAATAATTAACCCGTCTTCGATTATTATATTGGTTTGTCAACAGAAGACCGGATTTCTTAATAGGCTAACCGTTAGCAGTGAGATGAAGTTGAAAATCTGACCCGGACTCACTGTTGTCTCTGGAGCAGGGATTCATTGTCCGGACAGCGTCACAAACACCTGACTCATACAGTCGTGTACTTTGAGGTAATGTCCAGCAAGTTTAATACCATTATTATTCAATGTTTTTACACATGTATTATGAACCAGTGTATATGGAGATCGAGGACTAAAATTACCCGAAAACTGCATCTCTATTTATCACTTCTTATTTTAGTTCTTATTTACCTTTTATATTTAGTAACGATAGGGGAGAGCGGGGTACAAAGCAAGGCTTTTTTACTTTGTCTCTATCATTAAAAAATATTTGCGTTATATATTTGTTTACACAATCAAAACATCTCTGCTACAAATGAACACTTAGGGGCGGTTTCCCAGACAGGGTTTAAATCTAGTCTCAGACTAAAATGCATATTTGAGTTCTCTTAACTGAAAGATATAAGTTTAAATACATCATTGCCATTGTTTTTTGTCTCAAGATACACATGAGTTGTTGTTTTTGTAAGATATGTTTGTAAAAACAACTTAAAATGCCTAAAATAACTAAGGCTGGATTAATCTAACCCTGTCCTGGAAACTGCCCCTAAAGTTTGTTTGTGGGATCTACCGTTTTCGTACACCGGAAGTGACAGGAGTCACTGTTGTATTAACAGTTACCATTTTGATGAATAGTATTTACGTTATTTTCATTTCATTATCATTGTATACCCGAGGCTTAACTGTTACGGTGTGTGACAATTAACCCCGTTGTGTAAAAATGCTTTCCATCCCAGCTATCAGTTACTGGGAGTTGCTCACATGCTTCAAAATTATGTTATGTTTTAGGTAACAAGACAGTGATTAAAACTTGCATAAACAGAAATCTTGCAGCATATTTAAAACATCAAGATTTAATGCAATTTTTGTTGAATTTCTATCCTTAGGTGAGATAATAAAAAGTAGTGTCCAGTGGTGTAGTGGGGCCTGGAGAAGTGGGTATACTCTTAATTTTGTTCCCAATTTTTTTAAAGCGTCCCAGCGATAAATAAACGCCCTTTGTTATAAACCAGTGGTTCTCGGCTCCAGTCCTCGGGACCCACTGCTCTGCACGTTTTGGATGTCTCTCAAATCTGACACACTCAGTTCAGTTCATGGAAACTATCCTAACGAGCTGATGATCTGAATCAGGTATGTTAAATAAGGGAGACATGCACAATATGCAGAGCAGTGAGTCCCGATGACTGGAGTGGAGAACCACTGTTATAAACAACATGTAAATAGTCTTGCAAGTAGATCACTACAAAATGGACTAGTAGTATTTTCACATTGTCACTTAATTTCTGATGCTTGACTTCTGTATCATTATGAAATTTAAGCCACAAAATGGGCCTACTGGCTCACAGACAAGGACTAGACAACTAATTAGAATTAATTGAATGAATGAATGAATTGTGAATACACTCTTTAGTCTGTTCACACATTAAAATTATACAACCATTCTCTCACCTTGCAAAACTGCCCTACAAAGGCAAAAGACCTTAACTCACTAGAGTGTAGAACTGAGAATATGACTTTAAAGTTTAGACTTTAGTTGTCAGTTATTTTCTTGATTTTTATTTTCTCGAAAAACCAACAAAATTGATTCAAGATACTTATCCACATGATAAAGGAGGTCTTGAATGTCCCAAAAATATCAATAACTAATTTTCGACCAAAAAATTACTGCCTTTTGCCTTTGTGGGGCAGAAATAGTCTGGGCTAGTTTCTCTTGTAAACTCTCTAGAACAGCGGATTTGAAACAGTTTACTATAGGCCAGAGAAGCCTATGCCAACATTATATATTTAGCCTGCCATAAGTTATTAACGTAATTTACAAGTTCCTGTTATTTAAAAGTGCTCACTTTGGTTGACATCTTCGTTGGAAACTGTAGCGGGCCAGGCTGCATCTCTGTCGGCATCCTCTCTGACTCGGGGTGTGGGAGGTGGATGGAGCAGATGAGGGCGCTTTGCAATCGTGAGCTGAGCTGCTGGCTAACAACACTGATGTTGGTTACTACCGTTAGTTTGAACTGTACTGCTAGCTAAAAACGGGGATGTTGTTTGTAAATCTGAAAAAAAAGTTTCAGTAGTTCGCTTCATCTTTCCTAATAATGATGGCAGGCAGTGAACCAGGTAGTGATTGACCGTTCTCTAATCCAATTGCGTTGGGCATTATCAGATTGACGGCAACATAGCACAATGGTGTTTAGGCGAATCATATTTCAAAGGAACCCGGTGCCTCAATCCTCCTAAGTAAATTATTTTACCGAGTGTTTTAGGGTATAATTGCGTTTATTCACATCGTGCGTTTGGATTAGCTACAAGAGAAATGGAAATACGCCCTTTACCCTGCACTAAAACACTGTTTAGAATAGGGATGCACCGATACCACTTTTTCCATCTCCGATCCGATTCCGATACCTGAATTCTGATTATCGGCCGATTCCGATACCTGCCGATCCGATACTACTGTATTTTTCTTGAGCAATTTAAATTACACCCAGACACACACACAGACACACACACACACACACAGACACACACAGACACAGACACACGCACACTATATATAAATGTGTATACTGCTTTCTGCTAAATCTAGCATAATATAATTATATAATTAAAAATGATTTACAAGTTACAAGAACATTAGTAATTATTAACCATGGCAGTGTTTAGGAGAAAATAAAATAGGCACGTTTGATCAAATAAGTATGCTAAATATATTTTCCTTAATTGCGCAAAAAGTCACAGTAAAAAAGCTTTAGTGTGCAGATGGTTATTTTGGGAATTATGCACTTAACCGGACCTTTTATGCACATTTCGGGTGCAGAGTTGATGCGCCTAAATCATATTGAGTGCGCATTCTGCGCAATACTGTGCAGCATTGATGCTCTAGAAGCGTCCTCACACTCACATGGGAATCCTTGCTCCCCAATGGAAAGTTAAGTTCATAACTATTAAAACACAAAGAGATTTCATACATCGTGGGCTCGGCACATACTGAATTGCATCCATCCAACAGCTTACTGAGACTTTATAAAATAAGATCTTTTAAACCGCCTACAGTTATTGAGTGTTCGTGTATTGAATGACGCATTTCATCCGTCCGCTTCACCTGTGAATTAACTCAGCACATAGTGAATTGCATCCATCCAACAGCTTACTGAGACTTTATAAAATCAGATCTTTAATAAAGCCTGACGTTACAATTATTGTGTGTGTGCGTGTGTTGAATGACGCGTTTTCATCCATCCGCTTCTCATCAGTGGATTAACTCAGTTTGCAAGTAAGTTAACTTAAAGTGTTTCTGTGAACATTAATATCTTTAAATGTGCGTTTGTTCCTTCACATGAAGCTATTGAGTGTAAGATGACTTTGAAAACCTTTATGGTGCTTTTATAATACTTTGTCGTTTTAATCGCTTGTCAGTGACAACCATGGGTAACGTGCAGTATCGGAATTGGATCGGTCCTGTTAGTCCGATATCCGATCCAGCAAAAAAGGCCGGATCGGCCCCGATACCGATCCAGAATATCGGATCGGTGCATCCCTAGTTTAGAAGTGGGTATACGCAAATCCGACTGAAAAAGAAGTGGGTATACACCGTATACTTGCGTATACCCTGGACTACAGCACTGGTAGTGTCTTACAATTAACCCCCCTCCCCAATACACTATCACTCTCCTTAAAATAAAGAAATCCTCCATATATCATTTAAGGTGGGGAATTATTTCCCCTCCCTTTTCCAGGCCTTGACCTCCACAGAAGCGCCACACTTGCATTTGACCCCAAGGACTACATCAAGTGAAGTAAGTTTTGATGATAAAACTTGGATAAATATATTTGATCTATGGTATTATAGTTTAACTAGCAAATACTAAAATAATAAACTAGCTAGCCAGTAAATAAGATGTCTAAATATAAGCTAGTACTATTATAATAACTATAATAATGTTTATGCGTTTGTGTTTCTTAATGAAAGAATCTGTCTAGGAGCCATGTTAAACGTGACATAGAATGATTGAACGGGGTATTTATCCTTGTTCTGTGATGTGACATGTAGACAACATTTTTTTGTTTGGGTCTGTATTGCCTTAAAAGCTTCCTAAAAACCTCTCTCAGATAGCTCTATTAGGGTGGGGGATTTCAAACAAGTGGTTTTGCACCTATTTGGCTTCCCCTACTGGCTTAACTTGCAATCTCATTACTGATTGGCTGACTTTGCTGCAACTCAAAAAATGTAGCCAATTATTTTAAAGTGGAGGGGCAGTGAGATGCCTGTGATGTCATCATCATCAGTTTTTCAGATTGGGTCGTTTTCTGGTTGACATTTCTAAGGGGCTGTTTACACTTGGTATTAAGATGTGTTTTCATCGATCGGATCACAAGTGGACGAGAGAGACACATTACGTTTACACCTGGTATTTAAATCCGTCTCTTTTGTCCACTTTCGACCGCTTCTGTGCTGAATACTATGAGGGGGTGGTCTGTGAGACGGTGGGAGAGTCTCTCTGCTGTCATTCAAACCCGAGCGGGAGTAATTATGAGTTTATATGGACGCTGTAATGACTTACCACTAAAGTCAGAGGCGAATCGTGTCCGGGGAGTGAGCAATTAATTGACTCATGTCAATAAAGGCAAATGTTCTTATACTGATGTTGCGTGTGTTTTATTATAACAAGCATTTCATACAGTCACCATATTTCCACTGTTCATTCATCCACAGTTTAGTAGTTTACTAGTCCACGCCAATCCTGGACATATTATACATGTGTTGCTAAACAAAATCCACAATGGTGAAAGTAAATGTTCACATAATAAATATCACCTATTCGTGGTCAAGATCATTTTTGACCCTCCTGTTTCCATTGTTTCACGGTCTTTCACGCACGGTCAAAAAACTGTGAGCTTCCCCCGTACACACAAACACCTGTGTCTCTATCCCAGGTGCACTCATTTATTTATTAAAAGAGATTGCCCCCTACTGGTTCAACCTGGAACATTAGGCTCCTACACACCGGCCCCTTAATTGCTTATGGCAATTACACAACTCTTACATAATGGAGCCATACAGTAATTTAAAATGTGTACAATATAGGAGATAACAAAAAAAAACATAATCAATGCCCATTCAATCTGCTGCTAGAAGCAGGCAAAGCTTAGAAATTGGACGTTCTAGTATACTGCTTTTAGTTTGAACTTTTACTGAACGTACCAATCCCTTTTTATCTGGATATGTGTCTACAATTCTTCCAAGTAACCAGGAGCCGCGTGGTGCAGTATTGTCAGCAATGATAACAATGTCTCCTGAAGCAAAGCTTCTTTGCTCTTTGTTCCATCTCTGGCGCTTCTGTAGCAAGGGTAAGTATTCTTGTACCCATCTTTTCCAGAATAAATCAGCAATGTATTGCACCTGTCTCCATCTTCTTTTGGAATACAGATCAGTCCTTTCAAATAAACCAGGTGGCAAAGCAGGGTTTCCTCTTAAAAGCAGGATGTGATTTGGTGTGAGGGCTTCCAGATCACTGGGATCACTGGATAATTTAGAGATAGGTCGGTCATTCAAAATTGCTTCCGCTTCACACAAAACAGTTTGTAGTGATTCATCATCCAATGTTTGTTGTCGAAGGACTGCACAAAGAATTTGTCTGACCATTCGAATTAAGCGCTCCCATACTCCTCCATAATGGGAACCTGCAGGAGGGTTAAAGCTCCATTGAATTCCCTTCTGCAATAAAGCCCTTTGAATCTTTTCATTGTTTAGTGCAATAAGAGCCTCCTTTAACTCTCGTTCTGCACCAATGAAATTCGTCCCATTATCGGATCGCATGTGAGAAACTTGTCCACGGCGACAAACAAATCTACGTATAGCATTAATGCATGAGTCAGTATCTAGAGAGTATGCCATTTCCAAATGGACTGCTCTACTTGCCATACAAGTGAAAATTACCCCATAGCGCTTCACTTTACTCCGTCCTCTTTTTACCTCAATGGGACCAAAGAAATCCACTCCTACATTAGTGAAAGGTGGTAGGTCAGGGGTTATTCTTTCCAAAGGTAGGTCTGCCATCTTTTGTTCACCCAACCTTCCTTTATAGCGTCGACAAATAACACACTTTGAGATGATCTTTCTTGCAAGAGAGTTGGCATTGGTTATCCAGTATTTGCATCGAAGCTTGGAAAGCATCTGGTTTATACCTCCATGACCCACCTGTTCATGAATGTCTCGTAGTATAAGATGAGACACATGTTGGTCTTTAGACAACAAGATGGGATGCTTCATTTCAACAGGCATGGCTGACTTATTGAGCCTTCCACCAACTCGCAACAGTCCATCCTTCAACACAGGATCCAGACGGTAGACCGTGCTATCCTTTTTGACTCCCACACTTCCATTCTTGAGCTCCACAATTTCTTCTTGGAATCTTTCCTGTTGACTGAATCGAATAATGCTAACCTCAGCTTCAGACAGGTCTTTAAAAGTTAAACTTTGTCTGCCCAGAGATGCTTTAAATTCCTGTAACTTGGCATTTACAGCAGCATTGTTATTCTGTTCCAAAGTCAAAATCTCCTTTCTCTTATGACTCAATTGCATGAGAAGTTTCTTCAGCTTCAAATACCAAGCAGCTGCCACTTTCAGACGTTTCCACTCTGAAAAGTAATGAATAAGTCGACTGGTGGCGTTCTGATCTTTCTGCAATATAACAGCATTTACCTTCAACTCCTTCTTAACCTCAGGGTCATCAGGACTTGAAACCAGTGTACTTATGGGAAACAACGTGTCACTTGACTTACTAAGAAAGCTTGGGCCTTCAATCCATCTCTGATTTACTAGAAAATGTTCCACCTTCAATCCACGAGATGCATCGTCGGCTGGATTTTCTTTGGAGGGAACATATCTCCACTGCTGAGGTTTTGTAGCATCTCTTATAAAAGACACTCTATTTGCAACAAAGGTATGAAACCTTTTGTCCTCGTTCTTGATGTAATGAAGGACAGTCGTACTGTCCGTCCAAAAAACAGAATTTTCCAATGGCAGTTGCAGTTCCTTCTTTAGCATAATGTCTACTTTTACAGCTAGGACAGCAGCTGAAAGTTCTAAGCGAGGTATGGTTATTGGCTTCAATGGTGTTACTCTGGCCTTACCCAGCATAAAGGCCACATGTACCATGTTTGCACTGTTCTGCATCTTAAGATAGGTAGCTGTGCCGTAACCAGTTTCACAAGCATCAGCAAAGTGATGCAAACAAGCATGAGTGGGCTGTCCAAAGTTCATGGGTTTAAAACATCTGCTCACCTGGAACTCTGCAACTTTGTCTAATTCATGAATCCATTGCTTCCATTGATTCAGCAGGACTGATGGTATGACACTGTCCCAGCCCAAGTTCTGTCTGCACAACTCCTGTAAAAGCATCTTAGCTGGCAGAATAAGTGGTGATAAAAATCCCAAAGGATCATAGATTGAGCTTACCACAGACAATATACCTCTTCTTGTACATGGTTGATTTTTTACAGAAATCCTGAACTGAAAGGTATCGGCTTCTACACATGTCAGACATGAAGGCTACTGGTTCCTGTCTGAATCTCATTAGTACTCCTATTAAAGTATTCGTAAGGTTAGGGCCTTGCAACAATTGACTATTAAGAGAGATTCCTTTAAAGGTTGCTCCACAGTCGAACACAACTCTCAATGATCCTTTCTTAGGATGAAACACCCCGTGATGAGGTATATACCAAATTTTGCCATCAGCACGTTCCAGTTGGTGAAGTGGCACCTCCTCTGCATAACCTTTATTTACAACATCATTGAGAAAGTGAGTGTACCTCTCATGAAACTCTTGGTTTCTCTCCAATTTCCTCTTCAAGCCATGAATTCGCTGCGTAGCAACACAAATGTTGTCAGGTAGCATGACATCATCAATCTTGAATGGTAATTTCAGGCTGTAATGTCCATCTTGAACTGTGACTGACCTGTTCATTATGTCCGTAAACCGAAGATCCTCCCTTGACATTTCTCTTTTGTCCACAACTCTTTCACTGAAGTCATGATTGAACTGATTTTGAAGCAACTCCTCCAATTTGACAATAGATATTCTGTTCACCGTAACAGCAGAATGCTCAGATTTATTCTTGTGATCACTTCCTGTGGTTCCACTCACAACCCATCCTAATAGGGTTCTAACAGCAAATGGTCCATTATCATGACTGTTTATTATTTCATATGGTTCCATTACATTGGAGGCGTTATTTCCAATCAATAAATCAACACCTGCTTGAATATACGGTACTTTAACTCTATCCAAGTATGACCATTTTGATAATTCTTCTTGAGAAATTATGTTTTCTGAATTAACAGGCATCTTCTGCTGGGTGTATACAGAAGGAAGAGGGAAGAATTCATTAGTATTGATACCACTTATTTCCAGACCATCAATGACATTACAGGACACAGACTGTTCCTGGCCCATGGTACGAAGAAGAATATTGACTTTCTTTCCACTCAAATTCAGCTTTTGCATCAAATGATCGGAACAAAAGGTAGCTGAACTTCCTTGATCTAGAAAGGCATATGTTTGCATTAGAGTTTTACCTTTGGTAGATTTGACTTGAACTGGTATAATTGGCATTACACTTCTCTCATTCCCGGCCCCTGTGTGACACAAAGTTTGAGCAGACACCAATTTGTGTTTTTCCTCTGGTTCCTTCACAGTTGTCTCTTTGCGACATATGTGCAGGATAGTTGGATGTGTTTCTCCACAAACATCACAAATCAAACGACTCTCACATTCCTTACTCAAATGTCCCAACTTCAGGCATCCAAAACAAACTCCTTTGGCCTTCAGGAATTCAATTTTGTCTCGCTGAGGCTTTTTCTTCAAAGCAAAACACTTTTCCAATGGATGTTGATTTGCACAAAACAGACAGCTTATACTTGATTTGGAAAAATGATATCCTTGCTGTGATGGCACGTTGCTTGCTTTCACTGTTGGAACTGAAGCAGCAACATCAGTGACAAAACTAGTCCCTTTAAATGGTTTGCGTAATGGACCCTTAAGTTTACCTCCAACTTGCTTGTCCTGAATGTTTCCAAACACAGGGTCAGTTGCAATCTTAACCTGTTTTTCAACAAACCCCACAATGTGTGAAAACGTTGGTCTGTTTTGACTGGTTTCCATAATCTCACAAGCCTTTGATCTCCATTGCTCTCTGAGCTTATAAGGTAACTTTGACACCACAGTTTTCATGTTACTAGGCATATTGAGCTCTTGCATGTAAGAAAGTTCACTCATTGTATTACAACATGTACGTAGAAACAAAGCATAAGCCTGTAATCCTTGTAAATCTTCAGCCTTTAAAGCAGCCCAGTTCAACACTTTCTCCAAATAGGCATTAGATACCTTGAATTCATTACCAAAGTGTTCCTTTAATAAATTTCTGGCAAATGCATAGCCTCTGTCAGGTGGTAGATGCTGACAACTTTGGACCAAGTCCTTGGGTGGTCCCCTAGTGAACTGCTCCAGAAAATACAAGCGATCTTTATCATTGTTGGTTTTTTCCTCAATGCCATGTTCAAATGCTCTAATGAATGAAATATACTGCAGTGGATCACCATTAAAGATTGGAATTTCCCTTTTTGGTAAGATATGTGGATGTTCTTGCTGCTGAATGAGATAAGTTGTTAATTCAACTTGTCTTTTCAAAACTTCCTGCAGGGAGTCATTCTGAAGAGTAACATTGCTTCCTTGATTCTGATTGGATACTGGATGTGATGCAGTTGCCCCAGCCAGACCACCTGTATTCGCTGATATTGATCTCAATGGCACATATTCATTGGCACTAGGATTCAGACCTTTGGGTTGAGTAGAATCAGATTTGATGTTATGACTTACATGAATCCTCCTTTGATCACTTCTCTTTGATCTTGAACTTCCATCACATGTACGTGCCTTATCAGAAGCTTGTAACACTGCAATCTTTGCTGTTGAAGCTGCTATTTCAGCATCCAGTTGTAACTGTTCCTTTTTCCGTCTCAGTTCATCCTCCTGAGCTTCAATGGCATGCTTGCTTTTTAATACATCAGAGAGTGCCATAAGTGCTGCCTTTTCTGCCTCAGCTTGAATACGTGCTGAGGAAATGGATGAGCTCCTACCACTACGTGAACTATGTTTACTGCTTTTGGAGGAAGCTTGAGAAACATTTGAAATGCTGTCTTCAGGACAAATGTCATTATTTAGATCACCTCCTCCAGACGCAGTGAGACCCTGCGTTACATCTGTTAACCACTCATTGATGTGTTTAACAAACTCATTATGTGGTATCGTCTTTGCTTTAAACCATATTTCATGTTTTTCAGCTTCATCAACAGGTAACATGACTAATAATGACTCATGGGCTTCTTTAGCCTCTACACAGACCTTTTTAAAGTCTTCAAAAACCACACGAACCTCAGATTCATATTCTTTGCCATGGCTTAATAACCTGTTACCAGTTTCTATTAATTTCTGAGCCTTGTTTAACTTGACCTTTCTTAACTTTTGCAAAGTATCAATTTTGTCCATTAAAGCTTTAGCAGTTAATTTAACAGGTCTTTTCCCTTTAACAGATTCTGTTTCAACATTTGGCAAACTTTGAATTGACTCAGTAAACCCTTCATCAGTTTTACACACTTCACCTTCCATATTGCAAACAATGAACAAACATACAATTCATCAAAATAACCAAAGTCTGTTTGTCTTTGGCAACCAATGCATTGGAATTACGCTTTAAACCCAAATGTGTGCACACAATTTTTAAATGGCCATTGAATGTTACATGAACAAACGTACCTATAATCCAGTCGACCAGGCTTGGCTTGCGATAATGTCCAAACGCGTGTGCAGTGTAAATCCAACAGCAACGTAAATCCAGCAGCAGCGTATATCCAGTAAACAGGCCGAAATGTTTTCCGTGTTAATCCAAAAATATCCAAAATGTCTCAACGAAGCGATGTCCTCACGCAGAAACACATAGGGGAAATCCAAATGGCCTCCATTAATCCAGCGAAGCAAAGTTTTTTGACTTAAATGTAATGACTTACCACTAAGTCAGAGGCGAATAGTGTCCGGGGAGTGAGCAATTAATTGACTCGTGTCAATAAAGGCAAATGTTCTTACTGATGTTGCGTGTGTTTTATTATAACAAGCATTTCATACAGTCACCATATTTCCACTGTTCATTCATCCACAGTTTAGTAGTTTACTAGTCCACGCCAATCCTGGACAAGTATACATGATGTGTTGCTAAACAAAATCCACAATGGTGAAAGTAAATGTTCACATAATAAATATCACCTATTCGTGGTCAAGATCATTTTTCACCCTCCTGTTTCCATTGTTTCACGGTCTTTCACGCACGGTCAAAAAACTGTGAGCTTCCCCCGTACACACAAACACCTGTGTCTCTATCCCAGGTGCACTCATTTATTAAAAGAGATTGCCCCCTACTGGTTCAACCTGGAACATTAGGCTCCTACAGACGCAAACTAATAATATGTCGGAGTGCACTGGTTGTTTAGCAAGTAAACATGCTGCACAGTGTTTTGTACATGAGTATGTAAGAGCTTTCTTTGAATTTTCAGCGCAATTGATGAAAAAGGATCGCGCAACTTTCACACGCTTTCAAAACGAAACTACGGAGATCAGCCGCTTAATTTTATCAATGAAAGGCTAAAAATAGCGCTGTTCACCGAATGTTCACGCCAGAAGTCAAAAAAGACTTGTGTTTAATACCTCAGATTAGATAAATGGGCGGAGAGAAGGCGGTCGCATGTGGCTGTTCGAACACATTCAACCACATGTGCGTTCCGCAACTCCAAAGCGATCCGATCAAAAGTGGTTTCGACCACCTCTGGATGTGGTTGAAAGTGGATGAGCTCAAAATGTTTTGAACACCGTTTACACCATTCTCTGTCCCCTTTAAGAGTGTGTCATGTGACCGTGGGAGAATAAAGCTGTTATTAATTATGTTGGGTTAAAATACCTGTGTTTAGCTTTGGAAACATGGGGGTGAGTGCAGGAGCACATATTTTTTGGTTGACTGTATAATCGTATATTCATTCAGACTCAGCATTGTTCACTATACTTTGCTATATTGAAACAATCTTCAAAAGGATGAAGAATAAACAGCAAACTGTAAGGATGATTGACGTGTCACAATTTTTTTGCTTTCCACTCAGCTCCTTGGCTGTTTAAAACGGGTTAAGGGCGATTTATAGTCGTGCGTAGGTTCTACATGTTGTTTAAAAGAGAGTTTAAAAATTGAGGGTCTGTGGACCTCTAACGACGGTTTTAAACACAGCTCATTATTACGATTCACTCCACCCCCTCTCTTCTGGGTTTCTTCTTTCTCTGTCGTACTTTTGCTCTTCCTAGAGTGACTCGTGCACGTTCAAATCAGTCGGGTGTGCGCATGTGTGGGCAGATCCTGTAGCAACGGGTGGTAGCCATGGTCGCGAGAGACAGTGATAGTCGCGCAAGCCAATCATTTGTCGTGAACGGTCTACAGACACTTGAGTTTATACTCTCTTTTTCAGAGTACTTACATTTTACTTATGTATTGGTATATAAAGACAGTTTAAACAAATTTTTAAAGTTTTTTAGATAATTCCTGCCTATCCTGCCTTTAAAATTAAATCAGTCAAGACGTCATTTTTAACATTTGAATTACCTTGCATGCATGTCTGCTTATGATTAAACAATATGTTTATTTATGTTTGCATATGGTATACATTTACACAAATTTCCAAAAATCCCTGATAAATTTCTAATTTGGAATATTTAAAAATTCCCCAGATTAAGTTCTCATGGACAATTTGGGGAAATTTACCAGGAACTTTCCGCCCTTTAGCGAACCTATTTGAAATTTTGAAGAGATTTTCTCAATGATTTTGTCAGTAATTGAAATATATTTTCTCTATTTTTTTCTCTGGCCATATCATTTCATTGCTGAGCTGACTTTGTGCCGCCAGTAAAGACGTGTTTCACATGGAGCTATAATTCATGTACAAGTATTATGTTAAGTTTAGGTCATGTTTTCAGTCATCTGTATTTTTATCTGTTGCTTTTGAAGATTAAATGTTTTAATGTCTCTTCTTTCATTTCTAGTTCACACCCATAGAGTGAAAGTGATTGAGACATTCAGTGAAGCTCCTCCTACAAAAATCCACCAATATGTTCTGGAGTCAAACACACAGAGAAATCACTACATGTGTGACAACTGAAATCTTCATGACATAATGTTGATGCTGGTGAAAGAGGAGCTTGAGAAGATGACAGATCCACAACCATGCAGAATAAAGGAAGAAGATACTGAGGAACAAATAGGTTGGTGTCTATTTTTCAATCTTCATTATTGATGGTTGAGGAATAATCATAAAAACATTGACATTGAGTAACATGAGGGGAAATAACCTTAAATCCATGAGATGATAACTTTCTGCATCTATAATAGATTCAGTAGAATTAGATTGAAACATCAGGTAAAGAGTTTTATCCAAAGCGACCGTCAGTGGATTGAATGACTGTGATTTCCATGAAATGCTCTACTACAGTTAAAGTTGGTGTTGTGTTCACGTCATTACAGAGAGAATTTTCTTTTACCCAAAAATAGTAGTTAAAGGGACATTGTGTCATATTTTAAGTAGTTTAATAGCTAAAATAAATTTCTTCATTCATAAATGTGTCCTTATTGGTGTAAAATTAACTCTACCAATGATCTGACTTCTCCTCGTAAGCAAAGAATTTCTTATTTGTATATACATAGGACGAAGGTAAGTCATAAACGTGGTTAAGTTCATGGAGGTTTCCATGTCATTCCGCCATTTTGAAATACTATGGGTTGCAGAGATGGACATAAAGCACTAGCCTACCTGTCTAGCTAATCCACAATGCGTTTTCCTTCACAGCCAACGTCACATGACTGAAACCAGCTATAATGAGTGAGAGGCACTTTTTCATGATGGTCTTACGCCTGCCATCAAGCTATAATATAATTTTTTGTCTAAAGGAACATTTCTATTTTTCTTATTCATGCTGAGAGTGCTCCTGAATGCAAACCCAGGTGTATTGATGTCAATCTCTATGGGGATGGGTTGTGGCTATTGAGTAAAGTGTAAAGCGGAGAAGACCTAATGCTGCATTCAGACCAGCCATGGTAGTGGCGTCAAGTGCGAGTGATTTCAATGTTAAGTCAATGTGAAGACACGTTGATGCTAAAAAGGCGTTTTTAGCCAGGGGCGGTAGAGGCAATTCCACCTCGTTCGCGCAAATTAAACATTACCACAAGAAACACGTGAGTTGAAAAATTGGAACTTTGGCGAAAAAGCATGCCGCATTAACCAATCAGGAGCTTGCTCTAGTAGTGACGTGACTACAAAAAGCTAGCAGAGTCGCAGAAGCCCCTACCATGACGCGTATTTTTTCGCGTGAAAGTATCGATGACTAGAATTTCACAGGCGAATGAAGCGAGTATACTCAAAATGTTTAATCAGCAAACTAGACACGGTAGACGCAAATTTGACGCCTCAAACGCGGCTGGTGTGAACCCAGTGAGACGTTTTGTAGTCTACTCTAGAAGTTTGATTGGAATCCATTTTGATCGAGATGCAAGATCGGTCATATGCTCAGATGCAAATGAAGACATGTTGTAAAGCATAACGGCTACTGTAGTTGCAATACCCATTTGAAAACGCGAGGCATTAGAGATCACTCTTTGTTTGAAAAACATAATCAATTTCACAGTTAGATGGGAGAATTTCCTACACAATGTCCTTTTAATGTTATTGCACCAGTTTGAAATTACTACATGAACTATAACAATCTCAATATAAGAGATTTTTTGTTGCTTTTTTTAAATGTATTTCCCCACCTTGTAGCACTCAGTGGTTTTCCCAGTCAAAAATTACGGGCCTACAGAAAATAGTTTACAACCAAGGTCTTCTAAGGGGCCAGTCACACCAAAAGCGTTTATGGCAGTTGCAGGTGCCTATTTTGAATGATATTCTATGGGCAGGGCGCCTTGCGGTTTTTTGACGCCTGCCGCGCAAGCGTTTTTGAAGGAGCGCTGAGAGCGGAGAAGCGCCCAACGTCATTCGCGTCTTTCCATTGTCCAATCGAATGAGGGGAGAGGCGGGCCTTACGTTGTGGTGAGGGAAGTTTACAGTTGCTTTGAAGAACCGGACTCCACTCGCTCACTCTCTCCTTCGTGTTTGTGCACCTCTCACCCTTAAACAAGGTCAGAGCAAGCGTCCTCTTTTTAAAGTTTCTGCTAATATGACAGTTAACAGCAAAAGACCGCTCACGCCTCAATATTTGATTGACAAGACAGCTGACTCGGTGGTTGCTTGGCAATATGAAAAGCCGTGTCGCACTGCTCTTTTTTTAAAAAAAGGCAGTGCGTCGAGCCTTGCGTTTGCAAGTGTTTAAAGCGCTTTTGGTGTGACTGGCCCCTAATGTCTCAAACAGAAGAGAGAAAAGGAAGAGATGCACATTGTGATGTCTAAACAAGCACTGTCTGTTTTAAATGCAAAGCACCCATAAACAAGACACATGAAATAGGCTATTGTCATTCATGTGCATACGTTCACTAAATGCATTAGATGCATGCTTCATTTACATGAGTTCACACAAAGTTTTTGTCATTTTGTTTTAACGACTCATATTTGATAATGACTCTGTGCATTAGTGTACACAATAAAAGCAATTTAAAGCAAACTTTCTAGTTAAACATTAAAGGTGACATAGAATGATTGAACGGAGTATTTATCCTTGTTCTGTGATGTGACATGTAGACACAAAACATTTTGTTTGGGTCTATAATGCCTTAGAAGCTCTATTAGAAGGTGGAATTTAAACAAGTGGTTTGGCTCCCTCTACTGGCTTAACTTACAATCTCATTACTGATTGGCTGACTTTGCTTCCACTCAAAAAATGTAGCCAATTATTTTAAAGTGGAAGGGCAGTTAGATGCCTGTGATGTCATAGGCATCAGTTTTTCAGATTGGGCTGTTTTCTGGCTGACATTTCTAAAAGAGGAATTTCTATGAGACTGAGATGTTTAGCATGTTTAGCACTTTTTGTATGTTTGTGAATGTAGGTAGACTACCATTATTCAACAAAGAAGATAGGTCTATATGAACAGTGGCACAGCTGGAATTTAATGGGGTGGTCAAGGCTACTTTACGAGGTCCATAGTCATCAATGAAAGAATACAATGTGCAACCTGTATCAAAAAGCATGAATGATTCTCATAATTACTGATTACTTGACAGAGACTTCAGCAGGCAGGCCTCCTATAACCCTTAAAGGCAGAGTGCACATTGTTTGAAAAATGCTTTGGAAAAGGGGGTCGGGTCGACTAACAAAAAACACTTATAACCATTCAGCAGTAAAGGCCGTGTCTACTAACCGACATCCTTGCCGGGGGTTGCGTATGTGTGGGGCGGGTCTATCAAAAGAAGGTCCAGACTCTATTAGGGTAGGAGCGTGTTTGTTCGGATGATTTCACATGTCAACATTGGCTTTCAAACATCACGGACTCTGCCTTTAAGAAAATAAACCATGTTTTTTTTATGGTAAAAGTATAGTAACCGTGTTTTTTGGTGTATTGAATACTATTAGCTAAACATGGTTTTACTGCAGTAAACATTGTTATTTCATTTGTTTACTATGATACTCACAAAGACAGCTATTTGAGCCGTGTTTATTTGTCTGTACACCAAAAAAGAAAACACAGAAAAATCGGTGGACAACATAAACAACATAGTACAGTTGCTAAGATTAACCCGTACTAGCAATAATGTAATGTATAGAAGAGAGATCGAATTTAAACCAATGTCAGTTGACTCCCTAGGGCTTGAGAATAAACTCCTAGGAAAAAAATCTGCTAGGAGGAAAAAGGAATAATAATTTTAAAATGGGGGAAAATCTCATTATGAGAGAAATATTTTTCTCTAATACTCACTGCTCACAATTAATCATACCCTTTTATTCAATACTTATTGCAACCCCCTTTTCCCAAGAGATCAGCTCTGAGTCTTCACCTATAATGCCGGATGAGTTTGGCGAACACCTGATAAGAGTTTAGAGATCATTCCTTCATGCAGAATCTCTCCAGATCCTTCAGATTACAGCTCCATGTTGGTGCTTCTTCTCTTCAGTTCATCCCACTAGTTTTCTTTAGGGTTCAGATCAGGGGACTGGGATTGTTATGGCAGAAGCTTTTTTTGTGCTCAGTGCCTCATTTTTGTGTTAGTTTTGATGTTTGTTTTGGATCATTGCCCTGAAAGGAGGTCAAACCATGGCCCATTATATGATTTCTAACAGGGACAGTCAGGTTTTGATTTTTTTATCTGTTGGTATTTCATAGAATCCACGATGCCATGTATCTGATCAAGATGTCCAGGACGTCCAGCAGAAGAATACGCCCACAACATTAAAGATACAGCAGTATATTTCATTTTACACATGGGGTACATTTGACTCCTGTGTGCACCAAACTAAAGTTGAGTGTTTGCTGCTAAAAAAGCTATTTTTTGTTTCATCTGACCGTAAAACCCATCCCGTTTGAAGTTCAAGTAGTGTTTGTTACTTTTCAATTGTAGTACACGAGTATATGATGTTGACTGCAAACTACAGCTTATAGATAGTTTGTCACATGTAGATTAATATGAAGGGAATAACGTTTTTTAACCCTTATTGCAGGAGTCACAAGTGTTTTGTTTTAGACGTATAGTAAAGGTGATGGTTCAATTAAAGGAATGTTAAAAGAAAAGCTGTGAATTAACAAGCTATTACTAAATCTACTGTATGTTGTAGGCATAAAAGATATAAATTAGGAGATTAGCTATCATTTTGACGACATGGCTTAAAACAATACACTGTATATTCACATAAAACCATACCCGCTGTAGCCCACCTGTCTCCTGTATTTTATAGTGACAGTCGGCAACCTTAAATTTATTTATGCCTCAGGAGACTTTAATATGGCATTAATGGCAAAAAAAAACGCTAGCAAAGAGGTTGGCAAAAATGCATCTCAAAATTGATGCTTTGAAATATGGAATTTTCTCAATTTTCATATGAGGGTGCAACCATGTACCCTTCTAGGGTGGTAATATGCTTTTTGACCTTTTTTACCCATGCCTGGATATTAGAAACACCACAAGTGTTATAGGGTTTTAAACACAGCACAAGAGTTAAACTACAAGAACCAAAATTAACAATAGAAATGACATAATGTACTTCACATTAAAAATAACATGAATACATGACAATCTCAAATGTGTTTTGTCACCCAAGTTTATTAATATGAACTATTTACTGTATTTATTTTAGATAATATGGAAATGAAAAAGGAGAGTCAAGCTGAAGTGGATGAGAAACATCAGATTGTAAAAATAAACCATAATGTTTCACAGAAAGAAACTCTGAAGACAGAAGACATAAAGTGTGAAAATATTTTCAGTGAAGATGAACGCCCTGCAGATCACAAGAGGACTCACAGTGAGGAGAAACCTTTCACATGTCAACAGTGTGGAAAGAGTTTCACTTTTCAATCGAACCTTAGCCGGCACAAGAAAATTCATAGTGGGGAAAAGCCACACGCGTGCCAGCATTGTGACAAGAGTTTCTCAGATAGAAGTCAACTTAAGATACACATGAGGTCTCACACAGGAGAGAAACCTTACACTTGTCATCTGTGTGGAAAGAGTTTCAGAACAAATCCTAACCTTAAAGCACACATGAAGATTCACACTGGAGAGAAACGACACGTGTGCCATCAGTGTGGAAAGAGTTTTATAACTGCAGGTGAACTTAAGCAACACATGAGGTCTCACACTGAAGAGAAACCTTTCACTTGTCATCTGTGTGGAAAGAGTTTCAGAACAAAAGCAAGCCTTAACATACATATGAGGATTCACACTGGACAGAAACCATTTACGTGCCATCAGTGTGGAAAGAGTTTCAGAAGAAAACATCACCTTAAAGAACACATGAGGATTCACAACGGAGAAAAACCATTCAAGTGCCATCAGTGTGGAAAGAGTTTCACCTTTCAAACAAGCCTTACCCGGCACATGAAAGCTCACAGGAGGGAAAAGCCACACGCGTGCCATCACTGTGACAAGAGTTTCCCATTTACAGGTGACCTTAAGATACACATGATGATTCACACTGGAGAGAAACCACATGTGTGCCAACACTGTGGAAAGAGTTTTGCAACTACAGGTTTCCTTAACAGACATTTGAAAGTTCACACCAGAGAGAAACCTTACACTTGTCATCAGTGTGGAAAGAGTTTCTCTATTGAAAGTAATCTTAAGGTACACGCAAGAATTCACACTGGAGAGAAACCGTTCACATGCCATGAGTGTAAAAAGAGTTTCAAAACAAAAGCTACCCTTACCACACACATGAGAATCCACACTCAATAGAAACCATTCATGTGTCAACAGTGTGGATATGGCAACAACATTTAGAAATCAGCTGAGGTCTTATTAATAAAACTGTCTGGAGGATCCTTACTAAAGTCTACATGCGCACAAAAGCCCAAGATGTCTGTACTTGTTTTCTTGTGAAACGTCATCAGTCGCAGCCCAAGTACTGATGAATCTGCCCTCGGCGGGATGGTCTGAAGTGAACTGTCTTGAGAAAAGTGTTGATGGCATTTTCTTGTCGTTCTCAGTATAATGCCTGATAAAGCGCTGTTTATAAGCGCACATGTCTGTTTTGTTTACATGTGAACGCTGGTAACCCCTCGCTCTCTGTCTCGTTCTCTCAAAACACTAAAGCACATTTGATTTATATTACAAGTCAATTTTAAGTTGATTATACATAGGCGATATCTAAAGAGAAATTACTTATTTTGTTCAAATGAGTGATGCAGCTTTATTTTGTCTTTTTTTATTCAAAAGGTTTTTTCTAAAAAAAAAAGTTTGATATAATAAACCAAATGTTCTACCCAAAACCATATCTGTTTTCATTCATTTAAGGGTCATTATAGCTGATGATTATAATAATAATAATAATAATTTTATAACATATACCGTGAAACTACAAACACCGTGATAGTTTCTGGGACGATTATCATACCGTGAAAATGTCATACCGTTACAACCCTAAGCACGAATTGTAAAAATCGTGCAATACATACGCCAAATATTGATAGCAAGAGCAGACATCTTTATAGCATTTATCTACTTGTTGGAAATGGAAGAAGTGCATTTAAGAACAGAAAAAATATATTATAATTTCATGTCTTCGAATCAGGGTTTTCACCGACATCACGATATGGGCGGTTACCCGGATGCGCAGCCATTGTGGTGGCACTCGGTGTAAGAACTGAACGGAGTACAATGGATTATTGTGCGCTTTGGAAACATTAAGTGAATGTAGACATGTCTAAACAACAGAAAACGCGTCCAAGATACAAAGGCATATAAGGAAGGACTTGGATCACAAGAAAAGGCACGGTATTTCGAGAAATTACAATTTATAGGTGGTGCAGATACGATTTATTGGATCCGTGTTGACCCGGCGATTCTTTCTTCAGTTGCTTATCTTGTTATAGTCAACTACCTGGTTTTCATGCCGAGCCCATATGTGATAAATATATAATATTTATTTATTTATATAAATATGTCAGCTTTTTTTATATAGCAAATTTAAAATAGCCAGTGTCCTACCAAAGTGCTTTACAGTAAAATAAGCACACAGTAAAACAATAAAAGTAATAATTGTTTTTACCATTTACTATTAAAAATATTATTTTCATTACAATAGAATTTTTATGAGCAATTAAGCACACTGGCATTAAGGCATTGCAGCGCAAATTTTAGTTGGGTTTAAGTACATTTTGTGCAAACACTAAAAGTACATGTTAAATACTCTTTAAATAAAGCACAACAAGTAGAAGCATACTTGTTTTATACTTTATGTACTTCAATCATATTTCTAATACAATACTACTTTTTCTTGAGCTTTGCCAACCACAAGCGCCTCCTCTGATAATTTCTTGCATCCCTTTCCCCTTGCATCGATAATATTCCAAATGTTGTTCTCAAACTGTCCTAATGGTACAATCTCAAACACGGCAATAATTAGCCATTTTCCTTGACGACGTTCGGGATATATTTCAGTGCCTGTGCTCTGTTGTTATGCGGAGTGCCTCCAAAAAATGGCGAATACCGCTCTGATGACGCGTCGTGAAAACCCCCTAGAAAGCATGCAACTGGTAAATCCAGACATTCAAACAGAGACAATAGAGCATATTTTATGTCAACAGTATGAAAATAAAAAAAATCACTTATTCAGGAAATGGAACAAAATGGGCTTAAAAACATTTTGGAATGTAATTTAGAGCAACAGAACAAGTATGGAGCCATTATAAAAGCTCCACACTCCAGTTCAGCAGGTGGCGGTAGTGCACCATAAGTTGGTTTGCCAACCGCCATAAAACTCCAGAAGAAGAAGATTCGAATCAAAAGATTCGTAAAGATTTGAAGCCTCGGAAATCAGTGTTTAAAGCGATCGTCGCTAGAGCCTGATATCTTCACGTGTAAATGCTTCGGTGTGCACAGCAATAATAAATTCGTCTTCGATTATTTTATTGGTTTGTCAGCAGAAGACAGGATTTTTTAATACGCTAACCGTTAGCAGTGAGATGGAGTTGAAAATCTGACCCGGACTCACTGTTGTCTCTGGATCATTGTCCGGAAAGCGTCATAAACATCTCCTGACTCATACAGTTGTGTACTTTGAGGTAATGTCCAGCACGTTTAATACCAATATTATTCAATGTTTTTATTATGAGCCAGTTTACTGTGGAGGTCGAGGACTAGAGGCGGAAGATGTGCGCTGTTCAGACAACTTTGGAATTACCTGAGGACTGCATGTATTTATTTTAGTTCTTATTTACCTAACGTTACGGGAGAGCGGGGTACAAACTAAGGATTTTTGACTTTGGCTCTATCATTCAATTTTTTTGCGTTAGATTTAATATGTTTTACACAATGTCCCTGTCCTGGAAACTACCCCTTAAAGTTTGTGGGATCTATTGTACACCGGAAGTGACAGGAGTGCAAACGTTACCTCAGTTAGGGTTCATTGGCTGCGTCCGAAACCGCATACTAGATAGTAGGTACTGAATTAGATGAAGTACCTACTTACTTAGCGTTAAAACAGTAGGTACTGTATAGTATGAATCCTGGTAGTATGAATGAGATTCGGACGTACTACATCCGCCATGTTGCTACATCACGTGATATACGTCGTCATCACGTCATGTCATTTCAGCGCGAAAACAACCGCATGCCTCGTCTTCTTCGTTGGATAACTCCTCTCCCGGGGCATCATGGGATAGTGAAGCGTCCATCGTATGCACACTGCAAAATCTAGCCGGAAGTAGTAGGTCATCCGGGTACTTTTCGCATACTGTTTTTCGAATACTATGTATTCGGACATACTACTCGCCTCGCCTACTGCTTTTCGCGTACTATATAGTAAGTAGTAGGCTGTTTCGGACGCAGCAATTGTGTTTATTCACACGTTATTCAATCAAATTCTGTCTATATATTAAAGATGGATATTGTTTATATATCTGCCTAGGCTAATAGATAGATATACACACATTCATCCATCAATTATCCTTCATCTAACCGTCCTTATATTATGCGTCAATCAGATTTTTCTAAAGGGCAAAAATGACAATTGTGAGTTATTTCCCCTGATATTGTATTAAGTTATCATTTTGATGAATAGTATTTATTTACATTGTTTTCATTTCATTATCATTGTATACCTGAGGCTTAATTGTAACACTGTGTGACAACTAACTCTGCTGTGTAAAAATGCTTTTAATCCCAGCTATCAGTTAATAAGTTTCAAAATGATGTTATGTTTTAGGTAACAAAACCGTGATTAAAACTTGCATACATAAAAATCATAATTTTGTTTAAACATCAAGATTTAAGGTAATTACAGTTGAATTTCTTCCCTTAGGTGAGATGATAAAAAGCAGTGTCTGAAAATTACCCCCCCCCCCCCCAATACACTATCACTCTCCTTTAAATAAAGAAATCCTCCATATATCATTAAGGGGGTTGATTGATTCCCCTCATTTTTTCAGGCTTTGACCTCCACAGAAGCCACCAGAGGTGTAAAGTACTCGAGTAAATGTACTTCGTTACTGTACTTAAGTATTTTTTGGGCTACTTTGTACTTGTACTGAGTATCAAAAATATAGGCAACTTTTACTCTCTACTCAATTACATTTTTGATTGGGTATTTGTACTCTTTACTCCACTACATTTGAAATGACACTTAACGTTACTCGCTACATTGTTTATTCGTCAAATAAAAACGAGACGAAAGTGTCAGAGAGTGATGATGGATAGAATCTGTGGTCGCGAGGTTAGACGGACACACACAACTGAGGGACTTCATTTGGCGCTACACAGAGCAAACGTATGAAATCAAAGTACTGCGAGAGCGAATCAAATGCATATGGAGAAGTCTGGTCTCGCGGTACTTTGATGTCAAACGCTGAATGGCTTGCGTTGAGCCACCGTAGCGGGACATCTGCGTGCTGCGTATGTCATAAACTGTAGAGAAAAGTTCGCGTCTGGTCTGAGAGAAGAGATAAAGAGCAAACATATGGATGCATATCACATTTGCTTCTGTCAAGGGACCCTTTGTTAAACATGTGAAGCTACAATCAAAACAAAAGTGATGCGCGATTGCAGGAGGGTCATCCCGCAACTCAAAGGCAAGCACAAATGTTTATATACTCTGACGCTACTGTATCAGCTAACCTGAGCTGGTTACATAACTTGATATAACTTACTATATAAGCCAAAATAAACCAGCGAGGTCCTGTACTGATTGCCCGAGTAACTTAAGTACATTATAATATTGATAATAAGTGTACAATTTCACTGTCCTCACATTTAATCAAGTATGCTGTAATGTATTTACTGTAAAGAGGGATGCATGACGGAAGAAATATAGTGCACTTAATGTGAGATAGTGGTGTTACGTACTACATGTGTTTACAATTAATCTTTCAAATGAACAACTTCACGTTTTTAGTATGCATTATCATATTTCTGTTAGTGTAATTTTAGTTTACAGGAATTTTTTAAATATTAAAATTATATCTTTTTTAGGATAGGCCTATATAAGAATATTTGGTAATGTTAACAAGATTTTAATAAAGTATTAGTAATTGTTGAAATTAACATTAACCAAGATGAATAAATGCTGTATAAGTGCAGTTCATTATTAGTTCATGTTGAGAAATGTAGCTTACTAATGTTAACTAATGAACCTTATTGTAAAGTGTTACCATATATTTATATCACAAAGTTAGGCTATATACTTTTTTAGCATGGCACATTCAAGTACACAATGACACTAGACTAAAATTAAATGGGTTTAAATTAAATTAAATGTAGATTTCTAGACTAAAATCTCATGGCATTTACCGGTAGTTGAATAAAATTAGACTAAAACTAAATCAATTCAGATGACAAAAATATGACTAAAACTAATTCAATTTTTGTCAAAAGACTATGACTATGTTTAATCTGTGTTTGTTCTGCCAGCTCAAAATTTTGAGGAGTTTGAATTCTTTTCTATATTAGGAAATAAAACCTCATAAATAAACTTTCTTAGTTTTCACTGCCCAGATCTACAATGTCTCTTTGTGTTGAGGACTAGTGCATCTTTGAGCCAACATTCAGTACGAGTAAAAATACTTGAGTACTTTTAAATTGGGTTACTTTAATACTTTTACTCAAGTCGTATTTAAATTGGCAACTTGTAACTTGTAGTGGAGTAATTTTTACAGTAAGGAATTTGTACTTTTACTCAAGTATGGCTTTCAGCTACTCTTTACACCTCTGGAAGCCACACTTGCATTTTACCTCAAGGACTACATCAAGTCAAGTAAGTTTTGATGATAAACTTGGATAAATATAATTGATCTATGGTATTATAGTTTAACTAGCAAATACTAAAATGTGTTTATACAGTAACTAGCCAGCCAGTAAATCAGATTGTAAGCGAGCACTATTATAATAACTATAATAATGTTTATTCTGCGTTTGTGTTTCTTAATGAAAGAATTTATCTGTAGGAGCCATGTTAAGAGTATGTCATGTGACCGTGGGAGAATAAAGGCATCATTAATTATGTAGGGTTAAAATACCTGTGTGTAGCTTTGGAAACATTGCGTTGAGTGCAGGAGCACATATTTTTTGGTTGACTTGACTGTATAATTGTATATTCATTCAGACTCAGTATTGTTGACTTCTCTTTTATTCTCTACTATATTGAAACAATCTTCAAATGGATTGAGAATAAACGGCAAACTGTAAGGACGATTGACGTGTCACAATTTTATTACTTCCCACTCAGCTCCTTGGCTGTTTAAAACGGGTTATTTTGCCACTACAGAATCATTTAAAGTTCGACTTACAATTAAAGGTCACATTCTTTCTGATCCCATTTTTAATCCCTAGTTATTATTAGCATAAATAATAACTGTAAAATGATAAAGCTCAAATTTCACTCCCAGGCTATATTTCCACTCCTTAGCAAACCTATTTGAAATTCTATTAGATTTTTGTCAATGATTTTGTCAATAATTTAAATATTTTTTCTCTATTGTTTTCTCTGGCCGTATTATTTCATTCAGGCTGAGCACACTTTGGGCAGCCAATACAGACATGTTTCACATGGAGCTATAATTCAGGAACAAGTATTATGTGAGGTTTAGGTCATGTTTTCACTCATCTATCGTGATGTAGCAACTGCTCAGTGTTAGTAATCCTAGATCCAAAAATACTGCCATACAACAGACATAGAGTTTTTTTTAAATACCAGATCACTGTCAACCTCCTCTGCATCCATCTTCGCTCTGGTATTTCCGCGCTGTGCGCACACAAGTGACGACGCACACCACACACGTGCATACATGCACTGCCTTTTTTGTTCGTTTTTCTTTCTTTTTTTAAACAGCAAGAAAAATCATCAAACTGTTATCAGAAAGTTTGTGTTAACAAGACCACACATGTATTTATTTAATATAATTGCAACATTTTGCTGTCATATAATTGCACAGGCTGACATCGCGATTGCGATGCGATTAATTGTGCAGCACTAGTCATAAGGAAACACTGAATTATAGGGATGTCCCGATCAGGTTTTTTTGCCCTCGAGTCCGAGTCATTTGATTTTGAGTATCTGCCGATACAGAGTCCCGATCCGATACTTCTATAATACATAAAAAAAGAATAAGAGCGAAAAAACAGAACCAGGATGTTCCTTATGTCGTGCCGCACACATTGCTGTTTCTGTGTGGAGTCAAAAGAGTCTAACTCTGTGCCACCGCATAACTACAGATGTGTTAAAAAATAATGAGAATATATATAGTATATGTACAGGGGTTAAATTGGGATTTGTTTGTGGTGATGCTCTGTTGGTAGGGAGGGTTCGAGGGGTAACATGTTTAATCCTAATGACAGCAAAGTGTGTTTCAATGACATTCCTGACCTTTGATAGGATTTTATAAGTTTCAGTTTTAAAGCTGTGCCACATGTTGACCCAAACTTTAAAACCTGAACTTTAAATTATGCAAATCTATGAGTCTGACACCCTATATGCATTTGTTGCACATGTTATTATGCACAATTGATCAAACTTTGAAGGAAGTTATAAGAATCAACCTCCTTGACTAATTCTAGGCATAAGATAGGCTACCCAGACTTAATTAACAAGAAAAACAACATACTGATTCAGCAATATATCTTATGAAATAGCCATAGAGATTCCCTAAGCTGGTCAGCAGTTAGTTATAAAATACCTATAGTTAGGTCATAATTAATCTGTATAATCAAAATACATTATTTTATTAAACTATACAATCAGTTGTATCCAGTTATCTAGTTAACATATTGTAATGAGATGAGTGACATGGCTAGACATACTTTAATACTTTGTTTCTAGACTTCTATTAAGTTTTCTCGACGTGGGCACCATTCTTACCTCTCTCTCTATCTGCGTCTGAGCATATGGTGACAAAAACGATCAACGCGTAGTTTAAAGGCGGAGTCCACAATGTTTGAAAAACGCGTTGGAAAAGGAGACGGGCCGACTACCAAAACACACTTATAGCCAATCAAATCAAATCAAATGCCGGGGTTGCGTATGTGTGGGGCGGGTCTATCAACAGAAGGTCCAGATTCTATTGGGGTAGGGGCGTGTTTGTTTAGGTGATTTCAAATATCAACATTGGTTTCAAATATCATGGACTCCGCCTTTAAATGAGCGGTAAAAGCCCGGTTTTGTCGTGGGTTCCTTGCACACACGAGTGTGAAGACTATGAATGAAAGCACGTCAATAGGCTTGTTCGGCTTCATGCGGCGCCGCAGGAATCGACAGCTGGATTGCGTCAAAGTACCGCGAGAGCGATCCGCGAAATCATACGGAGGAGTTTGCTTTTAAATCACTCTCGCGGAACTTTGACGTCATCCGGCTGCCGGTTCTTATGGCGCTGCATGAAGTCAAACAAGCCTATTCTCTTCTCATCAGTTCACACGCACCAGCGCAGTGCGTACACTGGCGCGGAGCAGAGCGAGACCTAATGGGTTTTAAACCCTGCATATGTATCCGAGTCCTGATCGGGAGGTAACGTCCGATTCCGATTGAGTCTGAAACCACGTGATCGGGGCCGATTTCCGATCACGTGATCGGATCGGGACATCCCTACTGAATTATTTTGCCTTTACAGTGAAATGTCAAAGCATATTTACTCAAGTTAAAATACAAGATTAAAAGAAAAGGAAGAATAAAATACTTAATAAAGGTATACAAAGTCGATTTAAAATCCATAATCATTTAAAAGTCTACACATATATGGAATAGGTGATCTCCTGAATTGTTCCGTTCGGCATCTGGGGGTTGTCAGTTTAGAAGAGTTCCTCACCTGGCGTCCAGTCAGCTGCTCCCTGAGTGGTGGTAGCCAATCTCTAAAGCTAGACTTATATAGCTTCCTAGCAAAATCAAGGCACAATTGGACTCGTCTCTCTGCTAGTGTACACAATCCAAGAAAGGAGAGGGCATCAGAATATCTTTCGTCCCAGTATGATTTTACAAACTCGTTTCTGCACTCTTTCCAACCTTTTAATTTGATCAGTGGTCAAGGAATTATGCCAAACTGGGACTGCATACTCTAACACTGGAAGTACGTACCCAGTATAGATGGTAACCAGTTCTTGATCATGAACTCCAAATTTCTTTAGCCGGCGAAAAGCAAAAAGCTTTCTATTAGCTGAGGACAACATGTGGTCCACTTGACCGTCCCATTTTAAGTCACTCTGAATGGTTACTCCAAAGATCTTAACAGAGTCACAGATGTTTAGAATATTCTGATCTATAGAAAGTCGTGGCCAAGTTGGCAAATGTTTCATACGGGAGACTTTTTTTGAGTTGAGTTTCATTTTATGGTCCTCAACCCAGATGCCAAGGTCATTTAATGTATGCTGGAGAGTACAGGGCTGATGAACTGTCCACCTTTGGGCCATAGTCATCATGTCATCCACATATTTCCAGTGGTTAATTTGATCTTGAAGAGCATTGTTAATCAGTGCTAGGAAGATTATGGGTCCCAATATGGTTCCTTGGGCAACTCCACATGAAGGATAGTCCCAATCAGATAAATATCCATGGTAACGCACTCTTTGATGGCGATTAGACATAAAGTTACTGATCCATGGTATAAGACTAGGTCTTGCTCCAAGATCCAGGAGGCACTTTATTGCTACTGTATGGTCGGCAGCACCAAAAGCTTTGGCAAAATCTGTTGTAACTAATGTGCACACTGAACCTGGTTCATCACAAGCTTTATACACAAAATCCATCAGGCTAACTAAATTATGTGTTGTGGAATGGTTATGTCGACTACCAAACTGCATAGGATCTAGGTTTGGTGTGATATCATTCACGATCCATTGCTCAAAAATTTTTCACAAATTGCTGACAGTTGAGATGTTAATGAGATAGGTCTTAGTTCCTCAATATTCGGAGGAGAAGATTTTGGTATGGGAACAACAATGGCCTCTTTCCATTGTGTAGGAACCACACCTTCTACAAGGGAGCTGTTAATAATGTCACAAATAGGATTGCTGATTTTGCATGCAAAATTCTTGGGGGAATCATGTCAGGGCCAGGGGATTTGTGACAATTAAGGGAAGATAATTTTCTGTACACTTCCCATTCTGGAATGGTGGGCAAGGGTGGAGATGGAAGATAAGAAGGTAGGTCTGCATATTCAATGTGAATCTTTTACTGACATTAAATGTTTTAATGTCTCTTCTTTCATTTCTAGTTTACACCCATAGAGTGAAAGTGATTGAGACCTTCAGTGAAGCTCCTCCTACAACAATCCACCAATAAATGCTGGAGTCAAACACACAGAGAAATCACTCCATGTGTGACAACTGAAATCTTCATGACATAATGTTGATGCTGGTGAAAGAGGAGCTTGAGAAGATGACAGATCCACAACCATGCAGAATAAAGAATGAAGATACTGAGAAACAAATAGGTTGGTGTCTTCATTATTGATGGTTGAGGAATAATCATAAAAACATTGACACTGAGAAACATGAGGGGAAAATAAACCAAAATTCATGAGATGATAGCTTTCTGCATCTATAATAGATTTAGTAGAATTGGATTGAAAGATCAGGTAAAGAGTTTTATCCAAAGCAACCTTCAGTGGATTACATGACTGTGATTTCTGGGAATTGATCCATGTGTAGGATTACACATTTATAAAATGTTATATCTCTGTTCCAATGTAATGGTATAAACTGAAAAAGTGATATATATTGTGTTTTACATCTTGAGGTAAAGATTATGACATTCAAAAATCAAGTCAGGCAGGCCAGGTGGCTAAGACATTAACCTTTTGTCTTTATGCTCTTTCTGACGATTGGGAAGAGTGCCAAGTTAAAGGTGATTGCTAAGCTCAAGGCACATCTGTGCATTTAAAGGTATGGGCGATACAGTTAGGATGATTGATTGGCACCTATGCATTTGAATGATACTGTTATGCTAATGAGATCAGGGCTGAAGCAATTCCGGTAACGGGCTGATTCCTTAAATGAATTTACATGCTTTGTTTAAAGTTGAGTGCTTTGTATTCCATTTAGGGGACATTCATGAAACTCTTTTGTTTATCTATCAACACCTAACACTACACTCTTAAAAATTTTGTAGAAATTACAGTATTACTGTCAGCTGTTCGCCAGTAACTTACTGTAGATTTAAATGTATGTTATTTACTGGCAACCGTTTGTTCAAAGTTAAATGAACATTAAGCATTAACAAGTCTTTTTATTTACAGAATAAAACTATAAAATAACAGCCTCATGCAAAGCATTCTGGGAATCAAAAATACGAAGGAAACAACAGAAAAAGGTTGATGAGGATTTCTGGTTCTCAACATGCTTTGCATGAGGTTTTTATTTTGTAGTTTTATTCTGTAAAGATAAAGACGTGTTAATGTTTAATGTTCATTTAACTTTGAACAAACTGTTGCCAGTAAATAACATAATTTAAATCTACATAAGTTACTGGCAAACAGCTGGATAACTAAAGCTAATTTTTTTAACAGTGTGATGATAAACCAGTGGTTTAAAATCTCTCATACTCCCAGGGTTTAACATGATGCTCTATAACGCACACATAATTTGCCATCAAAAATGTTTTGAGTAACAGTGACTGGTCAAGAATATGTGTAACGTATCATTTTACACAATCATTCCTTGTTCTACTGTAAATTCAGAAATGCAGATTCTGTCCACCCACCATGGCTTAAGTGACCCATGCAGGAGTAAAGCTGTACATGATTATCCTTAAATTCTTAAATCAACACTTCTTATGAACAATATATTTGTTTTATTTTCGCCTGTTACTTTTTTGTCCACTCAAGTTGTTGCTTTTGAAAATTACCCCCAAATAAAAAAAAGTTTAAATTTAAGTTACATTTACATGAGCATTGGTGGGGATTTAACCCGGATCGCTGAATGCGCTGTTAAGAGCACTGATCACTAGTGATGCAAAGTCCGATTCATTTCCGCGAACTGGCTCTTTTCGGACAGTTTGGCTCATTGAACCGGTTCAAAAAGCCGATTCAACGGTTCCTGACGTCATCAAGAAATGACATTGCTACGCATTTATTTTATAATTACTTGTATCAATGAAACATTCAAATAAAGTAGTTTGTGTCAACACATTAAAACATTCAAATAAAAAGTTGAAGGCATAGCTGATTTATTGCCTTTCATTCAACAGATATTATAATGTTTGTGGTCACGGTTTCAATCACGGATTGTAAATGCCAGATACCAGTTTTGACTAGCCTACAACTTGAATAAGATTCCTAAAAGACACTGGTGCACAATTGCGGATGTGTAAGTATAAAGAATAAATAAACTTGTCTTTTAAACTCATTGGTCTTCCTTAAACAACTACAATATGATTTGCATGTACAATAAATCATACTAAAATATGATTTGCATGTACAATAAATCATACTAAAATATGATTTGCATGCACACTAAATCGTACTAAAACTAAAGATTTTTAATAAAACAAGCATATCAAGAAACTAATAAAACAAGAAACTTTGCGTATCAGGCTCGTTCAAATCCTCTGTGATTCACACGCAGAATCATCGGCAATTCTCGCCTCGACAATCATCGACAAACTTTGTTCGGTTATTTTTTAGTTTGACGTGCTATTTCGGCTGTGAGTCCTGCGTCATCAACCCGGAACCTATGCCCAAAACTAAAGTTCGATTCAGTTCGATTTGTGAACCGGCTCGACCGGTTACTTCCTGAGAACCGGCTCAACAGAACGATTCGTTCAAGAACCTAACATCACTACTGATCACTAGGCTATCCCTTCTAACGTTACTTCAGGCTTTCGTGTGATCGTTTTAAAATATGACAATAGATTTAATTTAGTTACTGCATGAAAGGATTTGATCTATAAGGACTTTCCAGCTATTTTATGGGTTTGTTTATTGCAGCAGTATTATAATTTTCAGTCAGTAGTAAATTCTTCATCACATTTTTATCACAAATTACCCCTTTCTCTTTAATTTGGATTGATTTGATCTACGCTCGACCTCTAGGGCTGCTCAAGAATAGCGTGTACGCACAATCGATTTGACTAGGGAAATCTGGATCAAATTAGTTGGATTGCGTAAACCTCATTTACCTTTTTTGAAACCACTTTAGCCTCACATTTTTTATTAGGTTAATTCAAGTCGAGTTTGTAACTTTAATCCTTGCTTTTCCAAATGAGTTTTATGAAATAGCCCTCTGGTCTTCGCTAAAAAAGGTTTACAACACATGCAGTGCTCTACTACAGTTAACCCTCATGTTGTGTCCACATAATTATGGAGAGAATTTTATTTTATCCAAAAATAGTAGTTAATGTTATTGTATCGGACTGAAATTACTGCATGTACTATAGGGGTGGCACGGTTCACAAAACCCTCGGTTCGGTTCGTATCACGGTTCTATGGTCACGGTTCTCGGTTCAGTACGGTTCTTGTTGTTATTTTTTTTAACACTCCAGAAATGTATTATCTTATTAATGTATTAATTATCCATAATTTAGGATACAGTATTAAAAAAAGTTATATAATGTAATCATGCACAAACTGAATTTGAGTTTAAGCACATTATTGGGAACATCCCTGAGGAAAGCCAGGCGAGATTTTGACACAGCGAGAGGGAAGACATTGATGATTTCAACATGCTTTTCATTTATTTGGCAAAAAAAGAGAATGTGTATTGCCATCTACATGAACTTTGTGTGCATTTATCAAAATGCCAACATCAGTGTAGCTTTAAGATTTATCACTGAGAGGCTGCTTAAATACTGCAGAGATATGTGAACGAGAGAGAAACATAACGTTTACACCTGTAATATTTAAATCCGTCTCTTTTGTCCACTTTTGACCATTTCTGTCCTGATTACTTTAAGGGGCAGTTTATGAAATAAGATCGCGCGACTTTCACACGCTAGCAAAATGAAACTACGCGGAAATCAGCCGCTTTCGTTTTATCAACGAAAGGCTAAAAATAGCGCTAAATACGAAAAGACGTAAAACAGTGTTCATTACCTCAGATTAGATAAATGGTCGGAGAGAAGGCTGTCGCGTGTGGCTGTATCTGTTTTATTTCCGCTGTCATCATAGGTAACATGAAATAAAAAATGTTTCCACACACCAAACTTATACGACGCTGGCGCATCCTCCAACTCCGGGCAGACTTCCATTTCTCTCCCTCTTGCCATTTCTACACGTAACTTGACCGGCAGCACTCACTCTCCACTTCAGTCACCTCTTCTTTCGCGCTATTCGCGAAAGGGGAACACGCTATCTGAGGTCACATACAGGGCACGAGGCTACATACATTGCGCATGCCATGAACCGTTGAACCGTACGACACACACGCGCTCTGAACCGAGACGAGCGAACCGAACGGTTCGGATTTTTTTCATGAACCGTGCCACCCCTAATGTACTATAACAATATCAATCTAAGATTATGTTTGTCTCTTTTTTTATTTTGGGGAGCTCAGACCCCTAGTGAGGGTATAATAAAAAGAATAAATAAATAAAATATGTATTTGAATACAGTGTAAGGTTAGGCCTATATATGAACAGTGGCAGAGCTGGAATTTAATGGGGTGGAATTGTGGATACAAGGTAGGTGTGTTAAGGGCGGGGTTTTCTGAATATATTCATTTTGCATCTTGTCTACACATCCCTCCCCATCTTCCCCAGAAAAACTTGAACAATCACAAACATATATAAGCGTCTGGTAAATTTATTATGAAAATGTAAAAAATGAGATTTACATATTTGTGAACATCATACTGCCATAGTGTGAATAATATGTAATCATGTAATCCATAAAAAAGTAACAGTAGTTTGATTATGACTATCTTAAAATGTAGTTTAATCTAATTACAAGTACTTGATTTTTGGAATCTGGTTACAAAATTCAGATTACATGTAATCCGTTACTACCCAGCTCTTATTATAAACTATATGTACTATTTTTGAACACATTTTTCATATAGTCATAAAAATATATTCAACCATATATTACATTAAATGTCCTTTGTCAGTTACATGACCGGTCTATTTAATGAACTTAACCTCTGTAGTACCAGTGCAGTGATTTCTACAGTAAAATTTCTACTGACTAAAAAGAATGGGTTTGTGCTTAAGAGTTTAGCAGTCTGTATGAATGGAATTGTTATCAATAAAAATGTTAATTGCTTAAAAGAATGAAACAAATTTGTTCATTTTAGGTATTATTTTCTCTTGTATATTGAGGATTGTTCTTTATTAAAGAAATGTTATTTGTACTCGATTAATCGATGGAAAATCTGTAGAGTACTTGATTACTAAAATTATCGATAGCTGCAGCCCTACTATGCACCACCTTCCAGCCTACGATAAAAAAATCATTATGTAAAATTTGCAACATTAATATTTTCTTAACTCTTTCACCGCCAGCATTTTTAAAAAAAAGTTGCCAGCCAGCGCCAGCATTTTTCATGATTTTCACCAAAGTTGAATGCCTTCCAGAAAATGTTCTTCTTCAGATATATAAACATGCAATATACCAAATGAAAGAACAGACCCTCTGCCAGTGGCGGCTCCAGAGATTTTCTGATGCAGGTGCTATGGGGATGCTCAACTCTTAAGAGAAGGTGCTTTGAATTTTCGGGCGTTTCATTATGTTAGTCATATTGGACCACCCTTGGTATATATATAAATTGCCAGATTACTGGTCCTAGTGTCTCCACTGCTGCTCCTCAGGTAGTTTTTTACACGGCCCAGGCAAGAAAAACTGCGTTCACAGCTCACTGATGTGACAGGAAGTTCAATTCAATTCAATTCAATTCAATTTTATTTATATAGCGCTTTTCACAATACTCAATTGTTTCAAAGCAGCTTTACATTAATAGAAGCAGTAAAAGCACAGAAAAATGACAGATAGCACAACATAATACACAATAGCATAAGCTGTCAAATTTGCTGAGGCTTTGACTCGACATTATGAACGAGCGTATTACTAATGTAACGTCTAGGAGAAGAAGCTAAATTAAGCCCAAGCAGGCTACCTCCCCGGGGTAAAAAACCCCCTAGGAGAAAAAAAAACAAAAACCCCGGGTTGTTGAGCCGAGGAAAAAAAAATAAAAAGTCCTAGGAGGGAAAAACCCTTGGGAGATATATATGTATATAAACACATATAAACGGATAAGGAGATTAAGCGGGGATTAAGCGGGGTTTAAGCGGGTTCTGCCGGTGGTCGTTGGTCAGGCATCAGCTGGGCATCACAGTGATGGACGACCAGTAGATCAGAGGTGAGTCGACTTTCACATTTACCGGAACTGGGTCTGTTTGTCCCATTGTCCTCAGGGTCAAGTGTCAGGGCTATGCATATTAACTTGTACAGGTCCATAAATGCATCTTTATATGGGCGCATTAAGGATAGGAACTCCTGTGTGCTGTGGATGGCGTGTCCCTGTTCTTCCTTCCTTTGCAGAAGTCGCCGCACCTGGTAGAGCTCTGCTGACAGGTTTTCCTCACTGATACCATAGTGTCGGGCCATGGGCAGCAGAAGTTGTTTGTCCAAAAATGATGTGTGTTTTGGGCTGAGAGTTGGCACACCTTTCAGTACGTCATTTGTCTCTGTTGAAAAACGCCGTTTCATTTCCATCATCAACCTGTCTATAACTGGATAGAAAGAGTGGGTTTTCATGTCATCTGCGTTGTCTGTCTGTGTTCTCTCTATCGGGGCCTCCACAATAAAATCCTCCAGGTGTCGAATTTTCCGGGTCTGCCTTTTCTCGCGTGAAGTATGTGTTGTGCCTGTGTTTGCACACAGAGTCTCTGCTTGTTGTTTGATTTCTTTCCACTTAGTGTCTGTGCGCTTTTCTAATAGAGCAGTGGTTTTCAATTCCAGTCCTCGGGCCTCCCCTCCCAGAATGTTTTAGATGTCTCCTTATATGAAACACCTGATTTCACTCATCGGCTCCTTAATTAACACACTAACGAGCTGATGATATGAATCAGGTGTTTTTATATATGGAGACATCTAAAATGTTCTGGGAGGGGGGGCCCGAGGACTGGAATTGAAAACCACTGTAATAGAGCATTAAGTACAGACTGGGCCAAATCATCTGCTGCAATAAGGTCAAAATTGGGAGCCTGTAGCTGATCTGACATGAACTTTGTTGTTCTAAATAAATCCTCAAACATGATGAGATGCAAAACAAACCTCTCATCGATGATGGCATTGATGGCTCTTGCCTCTGCCCTACGATGTGGGTTTGACTGAGTGATGACATCACGCAGGGTGGCTCGGATAGCGGGGAGAGTTTTTTTGACGGCGCAGATCGCATTATACTGGCAAGCCCAGCGAGTATCGCACAGTCTTTTGAGTTCCATTGGTAGTGCTGTCGGGTCGAGCTCTTTTTGTTTTTTCATGAATAGATCGTGCACCACGGATCCAGAAAAAAACTTTTAGAGCATTTGTACTGTATCAAAAAACTCTGCTGCAGCGCTGACATTATGTACACAGTCCACTAACACTAAATTTAGCTTGTGTGCATGGCAATGTATATAGATGGCTTGCGGCACCTCCTTTCTGAATTTTTCCTGCACACCATTATTACATCACAGATGCTCAGTCGTAGCATTGACCAACACAGTGATTTATATCAATATTACACTGACTGAATGTGTGTTTGATGCTGGCTAGCAGAGAGTCTGCATCCAATCCATCTGCGGCAGTGAAATGCAAAAACTCCTCATGCACTTCCCCTGACTCTGGCTGCAAATACCGCACGATAACAGAAATCTGCTCAGTTTTACTCGTATCTTTACTCTCATCCACCAAAACAGCAAAACACTCGGCATCTCTCACATCATCACTTATCTTCTTTCTTATCATTTCTCCCATTACAGAAAATATCTCATTTTGGATATCATGGTGAGTGTATTTGGCATTTGATGGGTTAGTAGCTAACTTTTTTTCTACTGTTGGATCAAACTTGGCAATGACTTGCAGCAGCTCACGAAAGTTTCCCAAGTTGTGTGACTCCTTACCCTCTCTGTGCCCTCGCTGTGCGATGCCCTGGCAGGCTGTGAAGTGCAGACTTTCCACCACAGCTTTCATGTATTTTCTGTTCTCCATAACTAACGCAGAATGTCCCTTATCAAGCATGTTTGCTATTTTAGATCCGCTTGTCTCTTTTTGCTTGAACTCACTCCATCCTTCCATTGCGAATTTGTGCCCCATGCTTTCATGATGGCTCTTCAGAGATGCTGATGCTTTCCGCCAGTTGTTAAATCTGTTGCTGATAAATGTTGGCTCTAAATGAAATCCGTGCCCTCGTTTCAGAAAATGCCTACATGCAAAACAAAATGCCGCATCTTTGGCCACGCTGTATTCCAGCCATGAATATTGATCCATCCAACTTTTGTTAAAACCTCTCTGCTGATTCCCAAATTGGCGTGTGGGGTTTTTTTGAAGGACTGGCCTTCTTGGGCCCTCTTGAGGATGGTTGCTAATATCACCTGCTGCAGCACGAACCGTAACGCTAGCATCCTCGATGGAAACTGCCGCCGGCGATTCTCCTCCGTCTTCATCTCCAGGATTTTCTTGTTCCTGGTGCTCAGTGGCGACGAGCGGTGGGTGTGTCTGTAATGTTACCTTCACAGTCTCCTTTTCCTTCAGGTTGAACTTGTGACTCAGAACGTGGACGCTTAGGAAGCAAAAAACGATCCATTTTGGTGTATTTGAACTTGCTTAATTAACTCGCTATTACAATCAAACTGCTGTGCGTTAAGGTCAAAAGTTCACCAGGTGCTGCGCCCATTGGCCTAAAAAGATCACCGCCTCATGTTATTTTAGACTAAAATATATATTTTTAAATGACTATTTAATTCCCTTTTAACAACATGAAAATGGCTATTCAAACATATATTTTAAACTAAAATATAAATATAAAAAATTACAGAAATTTCTTGGGGGTGCTGGGCGGGTGCTTTGGATACTATAGGGGGCGCTACAGCACCACCTAGCTCCTCCCTGGCGCCGCCTCTGCCCTCTGCTTTCAAACAAAAAAAACGTTTCATCCTACCTTGAGTAGTTCTTTTGTAATCAGCTTTTGAATATGGGTAGGTTTCTGCAAAAACACCACATTTTGAGCAAAAAGCAGAGATAATTCCATGTTTGTGACGGACTTTTCATAAAGATCCCATTCAGAGCGATCTTTAAAACAGACACGGACATGCAGCAGCTTGCCATAGGGCAGTGCTTCTCAATTATTTTCTGTCACGCCCCCCCTAGGAAGAAGTAAACATTTTGCGCCCCCTAACTCTCCGCCGTGACTGTAAATAGTATAATTTGCCTATAAAATTACACATCTGCAAAACATTGTATCCTTATTAACATTGAGAAAACACAAAAAGAAAACGATCAACTTACATCAAAGAATAACTTTATTAACATTGTTTTTTAGTCTGTAACAGAAAAGACTTAAAATGTATCAATTTGCCTGAAATAAAAAAATCAATCCTTATTTAAAGTATAATATTTTTTGACCATTTGATACTAAAAAATTAAATATAATCAATAAATAACACAAGCGGTTTACAGCGTGATTGGGGTGTAATGTCTTTAAAAATCACTTCCTGAAAAAGTATTTTCCCTAGGGTCTTGCGCGCCTCCCCTGGTGTTGCTTCGAGCCCCCCCCTGGGGGTCCCGCCCCACTATTTGAGAAGCACTGCCATAGGGCAATACTTCCGGGTTTAAAAAGTTGCGGAAGGGTGCCACCTGGTGGATAATAGCGGTATTGCGGAAAGACGGAAAACGTCTTAATTAAACGTTTTCTCTTAATTGACGAGATATCTCGTCAATGGCGGGGAAAGAGTTAATATTTGTTTTAGTACTGTGGCTAAAGCCCCCTAAAAATGGCCTAACATGCCCATGGTGATTAACACTGTAGATGTTTGTCATATTTTATCTAATATTGCCAAAATTATTCACAGATAATGCTATTTTTACTAAAACAATGAGGTGCATAAGCTCAGATTAATTTGGCCTATGATTAATTACTTCAAAAAAGAAATGCAAAACCAGTCCTAACTGAAAGAAAACAAGTTGACAAAAAGATAGAATCCAATGTTTGGTGATATTGGAAATACCAGAACTGTTATAGGGTTTTGAACACAGCACAAGAGTTAAACTACAAGGGCAGAAATTGATAATAGAAATGACATAATGTACTTCACATTAAAAATAACATGAATACATGACATCTCAAATGTGTTTTGTCACTCTGATTTATCAATATGAACTATTTACTGTCTTCATTTTAGATATGATGGAAGTGAAAGAGGAGAGTCAAGCTGAAGTGGATGAGAAACATCAGATTGTAAAAATAAACCATAATGTTTCACAGAAAGAGACTCTGAAGACAGAATACATAAAGTGTGAAAATAGTTTCAGTGAAGATGAACGCCCTGAAGATCACAAGAGGACTCACAGTAAGAAGAAACCTTTAACATGTCAACAATGTGGCAAGAGTTTTAGAAGAAAAGATAACCTTAACCTACATGTGAGGGTTCACACCGGAGAGAAACCTTACACATGTCAACAGTGTGGAAAGAGTTTCAGAACAAAACCTAACCTTAGCGCACACATGAAGATTCACACCAGAGAGAGACCATTCACATGCCATCAGTGTGGAAAGAGTTTTACAACTGCACGCAACCTTAAGAAACACATGAGGACTCACACTGGAGAGAAACCTTACACTTGTCAACAGTGTGGAAAAAGTTTCAGAACAAATACTAACCTTAACGCACACATGAGGATTCACACAAAAGAGAAACCACATGTGTGCCATCAGTGTGGAAAGAGTTTTATAACTGCATGTGAACTTAAGATACACATGAGGACTCACACTGGAGAGAAACCTTACATGTGTTTTCAATGTGGAAAGACTTTCTCTGTTGAAGGAAACCTTAAGATACACACAAGAATTCACACTGGAGAGAAACCGTACACGTGCCATCAGTGTAAAAAGAGTTTTATAACTGCATGTGAACTTAAGAATCACATGAGGTCTCACACTGGAGAGAAACCTTACACTTGTCAGCAGTGTGGAAAGAGTTTTTCTGTTGAAAGTAACCTTAAGATTCATGCAAGAACTCACACTGGAGAGAGACCTTACACATGCCATGAGTGTGAAAAGAGTTTCAAAACAAAATCTAACCTTAACACACACATGAGAATCCACAACCGATAGAAACCATTCATGTGTCAACAGTGTGGATATTCAATTTTATTTATATAGCGCTTTTCTCAATTGTAACTGCTAGTTTGAAAGCTGTTGGAACGTATCCTAATTCTAGAGATGAGTTAAAGATATTTAGTACTGTGTCTGACACTACATGAAATACCTGTCGAGTGATGCTGAGAGACAACAACATTTAGAAATCAGCTGAAATCAGCTGATATGGCAACAACAGCTAGAAATCAGCTGAGGTCTTATTAATCAAACTGTCTGGAGGATCCTTAATAAAAGTCTACATGCGCACAAAAGCCCAAAATGTCTGGACTTGTGTTCTTGTGGACTTTATCAGTCCGGGCCCAAGTACTACTCCAATTCCAAGTTCGCATGAAGCCAAGTTCAAAAAACATCCCAGGATGTGTTCTTGATCCGCTCATTTTATCAAGGATGCATCAGGAGGTGACTTGTGTGGACTTGCCAAGTTTTCCAGAACTTCAAATCTGTGGTCAGTTAGTATAGATATAAAAATTTCCTCTGACAATTTTGGATATTTGAGTTCAAGTTGATCAGCGGGCAGTCAGTGTCGTGTACACCGCCGAGGGCAGATTCATCTCTGCAAATCTTTCTGAAATTTCCTGCTGGCTCTGCCCTTCAGTGTCTGATGGTCAAACATGAAATATTTCCTTTGGATTTATATCCGGCATTTTTCTCTCTCTTTCTTATTCATATGAAGTCTGTGATTTTAATATTATCGTTTTAACTGATGTTAATGTTAAGTTTCATAACTTAAATCACATATATTTTCTATAGAATCTTAACACTGAATCACTGCATTTGTACTTTAACTAGATTTTTTTACTTGTGTTTACTTCATGTTGTACAAAAATGTTGTACTTTTATAATAAACGTGTGTGGTCTGGTTGCGTTGAGATTTTGCCATTTTCTTGTGGTCTTGTGTATTGCGGCAAATAGTATGCCATACAGAACCATTTTCCACTGAACCTGCATTAACAACGACAGTGGGGCTTCTGGCTTTAGTCAAACAGTTTGGCGTGTATATGGTCAGGTTGTGGTGAGATTGTGGCGTGAGGTTAGGTCAAGGGTTTATGCACCGAGTTACGAGAAAGGAGCAACTTCAGGAGATGGAAGGGCTGAGGAGTAGTGCGGCAGAGGGTGCCATCACTCAATTGAGCATCCCACAGAGTCTCATGAGTGCCTCAAATATGCATTAAGGGATATCAACATCAAGTCCTATACAACAGATCTATGACCAGCACTTGTATACAGATGGCTCTAAAGATCCTGCCTCTACAAGAACTGTTTCTGCAGTGAATATCCCTACATTTCAATACAATATCAGCAAAAGAATAACTGAAAATGCTACCCAGTCTCATGTAGATGTGTATAAATAGCACGAAGTGTGAAAGTCGTACAACACACACGCCAAATTCGAACCCGGCATGCATATGACACGACAGTCCTCCCCATTCACCCAAACGGCACATCTTTTTTGTTGTTATCTTTATTGGTTTCTCAAATTTTTCAGTTTTTTAACCATTTTCGCTTGGGTTTAGCGTGATATTTCAGATTTGCTTAAGGAGGTTATTTAATATACAGGTTTCTCCATGTTTTTGTCTATATTTAAGCCATGATCGCTTCAAGCTGGGGTTAGAATTGGGATTTGGATTATGATGTCATTTTTATATAACAATAAGTTGTTCTAACCCTAAACCCAAGCAAAAATGGTTTAAAAAGTAGATATAATAGAGAAACCAATAAATAAAACAACAAAAAAAGACGGGCCATTTAAGTCAATGGGAAGGAATGGCGTTTCATATGGATACAAAATTGGAATTTGATGTATGTATTGTCAGTTTTTCACACTTTGTGCTATTTATACGCAAAAGGTTAGCAGTTATCTGTTCTGATTCATATGTAGCACTTTCAAGCCTTGTAAGTGGACTAAAATCAGATGTTGACATATAAGTGGCTCTTAGTTAAAAGAGGTCATTTGTAATAAATGGCAAGAAGCATGGCCCTGCTTAAAAAACTAATAGACACCATCACAGAAATTCTATTGGTTTAATGGGGAATTTTATTGGTTCTAATGGAATATGGCCCAAAACACACTACAGTGTAGTCGTTTTAATGGTAAAAGCTAATGGTTCCTATTGGTATTTTAATGGAAACCATTAGAATTTTCTGTAATGGTTTTATCTGGGTTTTTTTCAGCAGGGGGAATATTGATAGCAAGAGCATGAACACCGTAATAGCATTTATCTACTTGTTGGAAAAGGAAGAAGTACATTTAAGGACAAAAAAGAAGAAATTATAATTTCACATCTTCGAATCAGACACTCTGGACTAAATAATTCCCTTTTTAAAATAAGAAAATATGCAACTGGTAAATGCAGACATTGTAATCAAACAGAGACAATAGAGCATATTTTATGTCGACACAGTATGAAAATAAAAAAAATATATCACTTATTCAGGAAATGGAAAAAATGGGCTTAAAACTTTTTGGAATGTAATTTATAGCAACAGAAATGGTATACAGCCATTATAGACCCCTTACACGTGACGTCACGCTCTACTCGCGCGAATTATGGACGCCATGATGGACGGCGGAAGTGCTATGTTGTAGACGGACGGCAAGCCGAACAAGTACGTGTTTGTGTTCGTTAGGGTCATTAAATGGTTATTTCGTGTTGCTATGATGCACCTACCATTACAGAAAAGTGGCATAAATACATTATTTTTACATGAATGTTATTGTTTAATGCTGCAGTGACACCATAAATTCCATAGCTGCCAACTCTTACGCATTCACCGTGAGACCCACGCAATTGACCCCATTCTCACGCCATCCATTTTCACGATGTAAGTAGCTAAACCAGTGCTCGCAGTAGGCTACTGACACTTTTATATTTTAGCGTACCTTCACTGTCTTTTGCGTGCCACCACTTCTCATGTTGCTGGTACTTTGCTGCAAAGAGTCAAAGAGCATTTCAATTTATGTGGCGCTGCGCAGGAAGTTCGGCAGCGAGGACATCAGAGTACCGCGAGAGCAAGTCGAAATTTTACAAATGGGTCCGCCTTTACCTTTGCTCTCGCGTTACTCTGATGTCATACGCCGATCAGTCAGCTCCGCACCAGTCGAACACACAAAGCGTCAAGGTCTGGATGAAAAGCAGAGACCTGCCCGGATTCCACGCACGCAGATACCCTCAGAAAACAGCTATTTTAATCAACCATCACTCGCGTGTGCATGTTTGCAAGCAGTACAAGCCTGCGTGATGTTTGCGGTGACAGGTTTTAATAAAAGAGAAAAAAGGCAATTGATATTTGACATCTATAAACAATAATATATACGAAATATAATTATATGGTCTTGACATACACATTATCTGTTGCTTTAGTTTAATATTAAACTACTCATTTGGTTTATTTGATTGTGACAGTCCCTCTATCCCCAATCACAAATCATCCTTACGCTTCTCTTTCTCAGTGGATAAACTGAATCAAAGCTGCTGTTATCTGCAGTTATACATTTTACAGAGACCAGTAGCCTATTCATTAGATTTTAACAACTTTTTTGGCACTTTTATCAGAAGGAAAGCATAATAGAAGTGTATAAAATAATAGTAAAGACTCTAATCCCAGGCATTTAAACTCAGTAAAAGCTTTTATTTCAATTTAATTTCTAAAATATGATTCAATTTGTATTGTGAACCATTTTAACGTAGTCTTTTCCAACTATTTAACACAGAAATAGCTCAAATCCACACTATTATCAATTGGCAAATGGTTAGGACTTATATAAAAAATTGTTACCACAAACCCCCACCCCCCAAAAAAAATATCTCACTCCAAGCTGAACTCAGAAGTTGGCAGCTCTGTAGACTTTTAAAAGCCTTAAGATCAGCACCAGTGTATGGGGATATCCCGTTTACCACATAGTGGTACAAATCATGCGGGCTGAAGTCGGGCAGACTCGGCGTTTAATGAGGTCCGTGAAAATTGAAGGAGGAAGAAGGTAAGGGTCGGTATCCAGTCCCGCTATCTCTAACTTCTCTAAATAGCGCTTTTTGTGAGGACCTACCAAATGCCCTACCTCGACCGATAACGGCACAACAACTTCCTTAATATAAGAAGCCATGTATTTTAGTGAAATATATATTTAAACTGTTTAAAACTAATCAAAAATCCCGCTCGTCTATTACTAATCAACCTAGTGCGTCAGTGATTTTGCCGTCCAGCATGGCGTCGTCACGTGGTCTAGGTCACGTGTTTGCAAAGGGTCTATTCACCTTATTCCGCCACGCCCCTTTTTAATTCTTCGCTCTTCCGCATTTTGTCAACCGACTTCCGCTGCTAATATGGCACAGTGCATTCGGTGGTTAGTTTGGTGGTTAGAAGATCGTTTGTAGTTCACTATAACTTTAGCGAAATGACAAATATCACTACTGCTGTAAATGTTTTAAATTAGGAGCACGGTTAAAACTTCATACAACGCTCGGATAGTCTTATATTGTCCCATCAATCGTCTCGTGGTCAGACGATATGAAGCGGCCGCGGCAAGTAACCTATGGGACATATTACCTCGTCCTGTCAGGAGTTGATGGAGCAGCATTGGAAATTATTAAAGTACTTATGCCTACCAATATTTACACAGTGATTTCGTCTTTTTTAAAGCAAATGTGCAACTTATCCAGTCCAATAACTATTTCGTTTTTATGTGGTAATGTACCATGATAGAATTCATTTGCAAACTTGCCAACACTTATTCCTTCAAATCAGGAGACTTAAATCCTTTTAAGTGGAATCTACAAAGCTTACATATGGTTTAAGAAATTTCTTACAGATAATATCTGATCACACTGTAAAGGTTTATATAACTGCATGGCAGGTTACATATAGTAAATGTTTAATATAACTGCATGACAGGTAACAGCTGATCACAACGTAAAGGTTTAATATAACTGCACAACATCTGATCACATTGTAAAGGTTTAATATAATTGCACAACATCTGATCACACTGTAAATGTTTAATATAACGGCACAACATCTGATCACATTGTTAAGGTTTAATATAATTGCACAACATCTGATCACATTGTAAAGGTTTAATATAAATGCACAACATCTGATCACACTGTAAATGTTTAATATCACTGCATGACATCTGATCACATATGAAGGTTTAATGTACTTTACAACAGGTAAAGCAAGAACACTCTGCAATAAATTAAGACACAGCTTTATCGGAGTCATCAGGAGCTGATCCCGAGTGTTTATCTGGAAGCTGTTGGTGTATGTACTGGTAAAGTGCTTGGTGACTGTGTAATGGATGCAATATCAACCCTCTGTAAAACTGACACAAAGATGGTTGTTTCTCAGCAGAGATATGTACATTTGTGCCAGCTCAACACATTGAAGCAGTTTCTCGGACAGGGTTTACAGGACTAGGATTTAATTATATTAGGACATTTTAGTTTTTACAAACAAACCCTACAAAAAAACAAGACTGGTGCGCATCTTGTGACAAAACAATGGCACTCATATATGTTGAGGTATGTCAGTACAAGGTGTTTTTAAATTATTGCAGCTCAAATATGCATTTTAGCCTGGGACCAGGATAAGCCCTGTCAGGGAAACCGCACCATTGTTTTCCCATATCAGATGTAGGTTGCTTCAGGTTGAGTTGTGATTTTAAAGTGTAGTTGTGGTCAGAGACGGATGGATCCTCCCATTGTGTTTCTGCATCACAGTTTAGGAACATGTTGATTGTATCATCCTCACAGTTGTCCACTGCATCACTACACATCAATGCATCTGTGAAAACAATATAACCATAAACATTTTTATGTTAGTATTTAAAATGAACTTGCATCATGAGAATTAATATATAAATGGCACCCATACTTAAACAGAACAGTGTGTAAGAGAGAGATGCATTAAAAAGAGACAGTAACATTATACACACAACCTTTAACTTCAGTGTTAAATAATACGTTGTTTAATAGGTTATTATCAATATCTGAATGAGAAATTAACTGACATTCTAGCATCTGAAATCTCAGTAACTTGTAGGAATCACATGGGCTACTGTAAGAATGCAATGTACTATAACATCTCGTTGTACTATCGTAAATATAAAAATATAGCTGGACAATTAAAACCATTCAAATAGTTGCATTTTATAAACTAACGTTACTGATCTTAAGTGTATTTGTAGAACATACTTCACAAATCTAACTTTAGGCGAACGAGCACAAAGTTAGCTAAGATAGCTTACCTGAAACTGGCCACCTTTTCAACACCCGGCGTGGTTTAAAGTTACCGGAACATCGTCCAACCATTACTTGGGATAAGGGTGTTCCTCAGTTGGCTTAAAATTGGTAAGAAAGAAACATAAAGGCGCTCGAGTGAGCTTTTTTAACGCGTCGCCTTCAGTCACTGCCTCAGCTGCTCATCGTCTGCGGCCGGAAGAACGTTGACAAAATCAGCGCAATGGCGCCGCCCTTGTTGTCGTGAAAAATAAGGTGAATAAAAGGTTCACACTCCAGTTCAGTAGATGGCGGTAGTGCACCATAAGTTGGTTTACCATCCGCCATAAAACCCCAGAAGAAGAAGATTCGAATCAAAAGATTTGTAAAGATTTGTAGCCTCGGTCGTCACTAGAGTCTGGGGTCTTCACGTGTAAATGCCCCTGTGTGCACTGAAATAATTAAGCCATCTTCGATTATTTTATTGGTTTGTCAACAGAAGACAGGATTTCTTAATACGCTAACCGTTAGCAGTGAGATGAAGTTGAAAATCTGACCCGGACTCACTGTTGTCTCTGGAGCAGGGATTCATTGTCCGGACATCGTCATAAACATCTCCTGAATCCTACAGTTGTGTACTTTGAGGTAATGTCCAGCACGTATAATAACAATATTATTAAATGTTTTTATCCATGTATTATAAACCAGTTTACTGTGGAGATCTACTGTGGGACTAAAATAAGAAGTTGTGCGCTATTCAGACAACTATCACTTCTAATTGTAGTTCTTATTTACCTTTAAATTTAGTAACGCGTAGTGGAGTGAAGAATAAATGCGTTATTAATTATGTAGGGTATAAATACCTGTGTGGGTCCTGATTCATTGTCAATGCAGGAAAACTCTGCTGCAATAATCAGGTGATGTCTGAATCAATTCACTTTGACATGCATAACTAACTTCTATTCAAAACCTTGATCGCTCGATTTAAATAAAATGAAAACGTTTATTTAAATTAATAAAAAAAGGAAAATCGCCCAGGTCTAAACCAAACATAGATTCAGATTCTGTAATTAATGCTTGAAAACATTCTGAAGTGAAACATTAAAAAGTCTGAAGCAGATGGTGAATGTTTTACTGACATTACATGTTTTAATGTCTCTTCTTTCATTTCTAGTTCACACCCATAGAGTGTAAGTGATTGAGACCTTCAGTGAAGCTCCTCCTACAACAATCCACCAATAAATGCTGGAGTCAAACACACAGAGAAATCACTACATGTGTGACAACTGAAATCTTCATGATATAATGTTGATGCCGGTGAAAGAGGAGCTTGAGAAGATGACAGATCCACAACCATGCAGAATAAAGGAGGAAGATACTGAGGAACAAATAGGTTGGTGTCTATTTTTCAGTCTTAATTATTGATGGTTGAGGAATAATCATAAAAACATTGTCATTGAGAAACATGAGTGGAAAATTAACTAAAATCCATGAGATGATAACTTTCTGCATCTATAGACCAGTTCAAATGATGTAAACAACCAACAACGCTGGTCCAAAAACACTTCCTGTTACAGTTTGTGACAGTTATTTTTATATTTTACATATATTATTATCTTTAAGATGTTTGTTTAACTTCAGTTAATTAAGGTTTATATGTTCTGTTGGTTTATTTTATCCCAACGTTTATCTAGTGTTAAAAAACGGAAACAGGAAGTGCTTCTGGACCAGTGTTGTTTACATCTCTTAAACTGGTCTATAATAGATTCAATAGAATTAGATTAAAACTCTTTACCTGATGTTTCATCCAAAGCAACATTTAGTGGATTAAATCTCTGGGAATTGATCCATGTGAAGGATTACACATTTATAAAATGTTATATCTAGGTTCCAATGTAATGGTATATAAACTGAAAAGGTGATATACATTGTGTTTTACATCTTGAGGTAAAGATTATGACATTCAACAATCAAGTCAGGCAGCCCAGGTGGCTAAGACATTAACATTTTGTCTTTATGCTCTTTCTGACGATTGGGTAGAGTGCCAAGTTAAAGGTGATTGCTAAGTTCAAGGCACAACTGTGCATTTAAAGGTATGGGCGATACAGTTAGGATGATTGGATTAGCACCTATGCATTTGAATGATACTGTTATGCTAATGAGATCAGGGCTGAAGCAATTCCGGTAACGGGCTGATTCCTTGACTGAATTTACATGCATGTTTAAAGTTGAGTGCTTTGTATTCCATTTAGGGGACATTCACTCTTAAAAATGTTGTAAAAATGACCATATTACTGTCAGCTGTTCGCCAGTAACTTACTGTAGATTTAAATGTATGTTATTTACTGGCAACAGTTTGTTCAAAGTTAAATGAACATTAAGCAATAACTCATCTTTTTATTTAAAGAATAAAACTATAAAATAACAGCCTCATGCAAAGCATTATGGGAACCAAAAATATGAAGAAAACAACAGAAAAAGGTTTATGAGGATTTCTGGTTCTCAAAATGCTTTGCATGAGGCTTTTATTTTGTAGTTTTATTCTGTAAAGATAAAGACGTGGTAATGTTTAATGTTCATTTAACTTTGAACAAACTGTTGCCAGTAAATAACATACATTTAAATCTACATAAGTTGCTGGCAAACAGCTGCATAACTACAGCAAATTCTTTAACAGTGTGATGATAAACCAGTGGTTTAAAATCTCTCATACTCCCAGGGTTTAACATGATGCTCTATAACGCACACATAATTTGCCATCAAAATGTTTTGAGTAGTGACTGGTCAAGAATATGTGTAACGTATCATTTTACACAATCATTCCTTGTACTGCTGTAAATTCAGAAATGCAGATGCTGTCTACCCGCCATTTTCTCAGTGACCCCATGCAGGAGTAAAGCTGTTCAGCTGATAGATGCCAGTGCTCTCCTCTCTGCCAGTCAACCTCTTTGGCAGCTAACATCATGAGATTAGACATGATTATCCTTAAACTCCTAAATCAACACTATGAACACTATTTGTTTTATTTTCACCTGTTACTTTTTTGTCCACTCAACTTGTTGCTTTTAAAAATTACCCCCAAATAAAAAAAGTTTAAATTTAAGTTACATTTACATACACATGAGCATTGGTGGGGATTAAACCCGGATTGCTGAATGCGCTGTTAAGAGCACTGACTACTAGGCTATCATTTCTAACGTTACCTCAGGCTTTCGTGTGATCATTTTAAAATATGACAATAGATTTAATTTAGTTACTGCATGAAAGTATTTGATCTATAAGGACTTTACAGCTATTTTATGGGTTTGTTTATTGCAGCAGTATTATAATTTTTAGTGAGTAGTAAATTCTTCATACATTTTTATCACAAATTTCCGCTTTCTCTTTAACTTGGATTGATTTGATCTACGCTCGACCTCTAAGGCTGCTTAAGAATGGTGTGTGCGCGCAATCGATTTGACTAGAGAAATCTGGATCAAATTAGTTGGATTGCGTAAACCTCATTTACCTTTTTTAAAACCGCTATAGCCTCACATTCTTTATTAGGTTAATTCAAGTCGAGTTTGTAACTTTAATCCTTGCTTTTCCAAGTGAGTTTTATGAAATAGCCCTCTGGTCTTCGCTAAAAAAGGTTTACAACACATGCAGTGCTCTACTACAATTAACCCTCATGTTGTGTTCACGTCGTTATGGAGAGAATTTTATTTTATCCAAAATAGTAGTTAATGTTATTGTATCGGACTGAAATTATTGCATGAACACTAACAATATCAATCTAAGATTATGTTTGTCTCTTTTTTCATTTAGGGGGCTCAGACCCCTAGTGAGGGAATAATAAAAAGAATATTGAATTTGAAGGTTTAAGGTGTAAGGTTAGGCCTATATATGAACAGTGCCAGAGCTGAAATTTAATGGGGTGGAATTGTGTGAAGTTAGATACAGGTAGGCGCATTAAGGGCGGGGTTTTCTGAATTTATTCATTTTGTTTCTTGTCTACACACCCCTCGCCTTCTTCCCCAGAAAAACTCGAACAATCACGAACATATATAAGAATTTGGTAAATTTATTATGAAAATGTAAAAAATTAGATTTACATATATGTGAACATCATACTGCCATAGTGTGAATAATATGTAATCATGTAATCCATAAAAAAGTAACAGTAGTCTGATTATGGGGTGGTTTCCCGGACAGGGATTAGCTAAAGCCAGGACTAGGCCTTAGTTTAATTAGGAAATATAACTAGTTTTAACAAGCATGCCTTACTAAAAACATTACCTGTGTGCATTTTGAAGTAAAACAAAGGGCACTGATGTACTCCAAGATATGTAAGTGCAAGCCGTTTTCAGTTTGGGCAGCTCTTTCATTTATTCTAGTCCAGGACCAGTCCAATCCCTGTCCGGGAAACTGCCCCTACGAGTATTTTAAAATGAATGTAGTTTAATCTAATTACAAGTACTTGATTTTTGGAATCTGGTTACATAATTCAGATTACATGTAATCATTTACTACCCAGCTCTTATTATTAGCTATATGTACTATTTTTGAACACATTTTCATACATTGAATGTCCTTTGTCAGTTACATGACCGGTCTATTTAATGAACTTACCTCTGTAGTACCAGTGCAGTGATTTCTACAGTAAAATTTCTACTGATTGAAAAGAATGGGGTTGTGCTTAAGAGTTTAGCAGTCTGTATGAATGGAATTGTTATCAGTAAAAATGTTAATTGCTTAAAAGAATGAAACAAATTAGTTCATTTTAAGTATTATTTTCTCTTGTATATTTAGGATTGTTATTTATTAAAGAAATGTTATTTGTACTCGATTAATCGATGGAAAATCTGTAGAATACTTGATTACTAAAATAATCGATAGCTGCAGCCCTACTATACACCACCTTCCAGTCTACGATGAAATCATTATTTAAAATTTGCAACATTAATATTTTCTTAATATTTGTTTTAGTAATGTGGCTAAAGCCCCCTAAAAATGGCCTAACATGCCCATGGTGATCAACACTGTAAATGTTAATGTTTTATCTAATATTGCCAAAATTATTCACAGATAATGCTATTTTTACTAAAACAATGAGGTGCATAAGCTCAGATTAATTTGGCCTATGATTAATTACTTCAAAAAATAAATGCAAAACCAGTCCTAACTGAAAGAAAACAAGTTGACAAAATGATAGAATCCAAAGTTTGGTGATATTGGAAACACCAGAACTGTTATAGGGTTTTGAACAAAGCACAAGAGTTAAACTACAAGAGCAGAAATTGACAATAGAAATGACATGATGTACTTTACATTAAAAATAACATGAATACATGACATCTCAAATGTGTTTTGTCATTCTGGTTTATCAATATGAACTATTTACTGTCTTCATTTTAGATATGATGGAAGTGAAAGAGGAGAGTCAAGCTGAAGTGGATGAAAAAAATCAGATTGTAAAAATAAACCATAATGTTTCACAGAAAGAAACTCTGAAGACAGAAGACATAAAGTGTGAAAATAGTTTCAGTGAAGATGAACGCCCTGAAGATCACAAGAGGACTCACAGTGAGGAGAAACCTTTAACATGTCAACAGTGTGGAAAGAGTTTTAGAAGAAAAGATAACCTTAACAAACATGTGAGGGTTCACACCGGAGAGAAACCTTACACATGTCAACAGTGTGGAAAGAGTTTCAGAACAAAACCTAACCTTAGCGCACACATGAAGATTCACACCAGAGAGAGACCATTCACATGCCATCAGTGTGGAAAGAGTTTTACAACTGCAGGCAACCTTAAGAAACACATGAGGACTCACACTGGAGAAAAACCTTACACTTGTCAACAGTGTGGAAAGAGTTTCAGAACAAATACTAACCTTAACGCACACATGAGGATTCACACTGGAGAGAAACCATTTGTGTGCCATCAGTGTGGAAAGAGTTTTATAACTGCAGGTGAACTTAAGATACACATGAGGTCTCACACTGGAGAGAAACCTTACATGTGTTTTCAATGTGGAAAGAGTTTCTCTGTTGAAGGTAATCTTAAGATGCACACAAGAATTCACACTGGAGAGAGACCTTACAGATGCCATGAGTGTGAAAAGAGTTTTATAACTGCATGTGAACTTAAGCAACACATGATGTCTCACACTGGAGAAAAACCTTACACATGTCAACAGTGTGGAAAGAGTTTCAGAACAAAATCTAACCTTAACACACACATGAGAATCCACAATCGATAGAAACCATTCATGTGTCAACAGTGTGGATATTCAATTTTATTTATATAGCGCTTTTCACAATTGTTAATTGTTTCAAAGCAGCTTTACATGATTAGATGTAAGGGAAAACACAGAAAATCAATAGATAATATAAGAAGCAGAATATAGCGGCTAAGGATAAACCATACAAGCGAGCGTAGTAATAATGTAACATATACAGTAAAGTGCTAAGTTAAGCCAAAGTTGGCTGGACATTTTATGTGAATGCTTTGTTAAAGAAGAATGTCTTAAGTTTAGTTGATCAAACATTCTTTAATATACGAGGGCGCTCAGCAATTTAAGGCTTTGTAGGTGATTAGTGATATTTTAAATTGTATGCGATATTTAACTGGTAGCCAGTGTAAAGATGCCAGAATTGGACTAATGTGGTCATACTTTTTAGATCGAGTAAGCACTCTTGCAGCAGCATTTTAAACCAGCTGTAGCTTGTTTACCTGATTTGCGTGACATCCCCCGAGTAACCAGTTACAATAGTCTATTCTAGAGGTCATAAAAGCATGGATAAGCTTTTCTGCATCTGATGCAGACAGCATATGGCGTATTTTTGAGATATTACTTAGATGGAAGAATGCTGTGCGGCAGACGTTGGAGATATGACTATCGAAAGATAGATTGCTGTCGAAAATTCCTAAATGCCTAAATTCTTAACCGTGGAAGATGGCACCACCGTGCAGCCATCTATGGGCAACTTGTATTCTGACAGATTATGTTTGGAGCGATTCGGTTCGATAATAAGTATCTCTGTCTTATTGGAGTTTAGCATAAGAAAGAAATGTGCCATACAGTCCCTAATATCACTAATGCAGTGTGTTAGCTTAGCAAACTGGTGGGTTTCGCTAGGATGTGACGAGATGTAAAGCTGGGTATAATCCGCATAGCAGTGAAAACTTATGTTTCCTGATAATGTCTCATAGAGGTAACATATATATCGAGAACAGGATAGGGCCTAAAACTGATCCCTGTGGTACGCCGTATTTAACGGGGTAGTGATATGACTCTTCGATGTAAACCAGGCTAATGCCTGACCAATGATGCTAACATAGTTTTCTAGTCTATTGAGTAAGATTGTGTAATCTAGTGTGTTAAAGGCTGCACTAAGGTCTAGTAATATAAGGATTGAGATTTCACCACGATCGGATGTTAAAAGGACGTCATTTGTAACTCTAAGCAACGCTGTTTCTGTGCTACAGTGGGGCCTGAATCCTGATTGGAACTTTTCATATGTATTATTCGCTATGAATGTGCGTAGCTGGCTTGCCACTACTTTCTAAAATATTAGAAAAAGAAAAGGTAGATTTGAGATTGGTCTAAAGTTATTAAGATCTCCCTGGTCAAGGTTTGGTTTTTAATGAGCGGTCTAATAACTGCTAGTTTAAAAGCTGTTGGAACGTATCCTAATTCTAGAGGTGAGTTAAAGATATTTAGTACTGTGTCTGACACTACATGAAATACCTGTCGAGTGATGCTGAGAGACAACAACATTTAGAAATCAGCTGAAATCAGCTGATATGGCAACAACAGCTAGAAATCAGCTGAGGTCTTATTAATCAAACTGTCTGGAGGATCCTTACTAAAAGTCTACATGCACACAAAAGCCCAAAATGTCTTGACTTGTGCTCTTGTGTACTTCATCAGTCCAGGCCCAAGTACTGCTCCAATTCCAAGTTCGCAAGAAGCCAAGTTAAAAAAAACATCCCAGGATGTGTTCTTGATCCGCTCATTTTATCGAGGATGCATCAGGTGACTTGTGTGGACTTGTATCAGCCAAGTTTTCCAGAACTTCAAATCTGTGGTCAGTTAGTAAAGATATTACAATTTACTCTGACAATTTTGATCAGTGGGCAGTCAGTGCCGTGTACACCGCCGAGGGCAGATTCATCTCTGCAAATCATTCTGAAATGTGCCGCTGTCTCAGTGCAGCTGCTCTACCCTTCAGTGTCTGATGGTCAAACATGAAATATTCCCTTTGGATATATCTAACTGGCATTTTTCTGTCTCTTTATTATTCATATAAAGTCTGTTATTTGTTGTTATCGTTTTAACTGATGTTAAAGTTAAGTTTCATAACTTAAATCACATATATTTTCTATAGAATCTTAACACTGAATCACTGCATTTGTACTTTAACTAGATTTTTTTACTTGTGTTTACTTCATGTTGTACAAACATTTTTTACTTTTATAATAAACGTGTGTGGTCTGGTTGGGGTGAGATTTTGGCATTTTCTTGTGGTCTTGTGTATTGCGGCAAATAGTATGCCATACAGAACCGTTCATGGCCGCGGGAAGTGGGGGTGCTGCGGGTGCTGCAGCACCCCCTGTTGGCGAGAGGGAGATTTTTTTTAAGTAAAAATTTTTGCACAATTTATAGATGGGTTGCTCGGCGACGTCATTAACTGGCTGCGAGACAGAAGAGACGTGCCTTGTGTTGTAGGCTAGCTGTGTCTGTAAGTCAAAATGCAAAGGAGTTGTTGCGTGGATAATAGTACCAACAGAGTCAGTGCTGGGTGCCTGATGTTAACATACCAGTAAATGCGACTATTACATTACTAGCCTAACATTATAATTCATACATGTATCAGTAACACTGCAAAAATAAAGACAGAAAAACAGTTCCAACTAAAACCAAGTTTTATTTATATAGAAACAATAAAGAACGCTTCAATAATTCAGATTGTTGCAGTAGCGGATCAGCTCACCAATCGCTTTCTGCCTCCTGGATGCTCGCGCACCCTGTAATGTTTGTAAACCGGCAACCCCGTCTATATTTTACTTATGAATATTTTAGGAAATTATTTTTGACACACGTAGGTTATTACGTGTATTTTGGATTTTAATGTCATGTGCCTACCCATCTCCGTGGCCTCATCCGAGCGCACTTCTCCGCCTTGCGTCTTTTGTATGGGTACGCACTCACCAGGACCCAGAAAAGACTCACACACCTTTGGTTGATGAATGCCCACACAGAAATTCTGAACTCCCTGGGCATTAGTCCCCTCATGAGAGACTTTGGACCTTATTATACAACCGGCGCAATGCGCGACGCGAGGGTCTTTTGCTAGGGTAAAGAGCGCGTTGATAATATGCGCATACAGTATTAACGGGATGACAACGCGGGTTTGTTATCACATACATGGATGCGAAGCGTTTGTAAATCCTTTCTCTTGTTTGTAGAAATAAAGTATTTTTAGAGTACAAACCTTATATATTAAGCCTAATATATTCTAAAAATGTAATTATACAGCATGTATTTCTTTATAAAAGTATACAATATCAGAACTAAACCCATTATTATTTTTGTTCAATGTATGAATTATTTATAAGTTAAAAAAGCCAGCAATAGTACTATTTAGTAAAAAAAAGGTCTATATAAGGTATGTAATTGTGAGAATATTTTACCACTGTTAATCGACGTGTGATCCTGACTTAAAAACGAAAGTAAAATATGTTCGTCTGGACATTGAAAATTTTGAAGTTTATTTAATATTATATGTTGTTATAATATTATATGTTGTATGTAAATATATATATATATATATATATATATATATATATATATATATATATATATATATATATATATATATATATATATATATATATATATATATATATATATATATATATGTAATGTATGTCTGAAGTTGTAACGAAAGTAATTTCCCCTGGAATTGTTATAAGTATTTCTGCTTCTGATTAATAGCGCATATATATTAATCTGATGTCTATGTATATGACAATAAAGTAGTGTGAAACTCAATGTATTTATTATTAAAATGTATTTTAAATGGGCCTATAGTCTCATAGGTTTTTTGTAAAAAAAAAAAAAATTCACAGCACCCCCTGTTCAAAATGACTTCCAGCGGCCCTGGAACCGTTTGCCACTGAACCTGCATTAATGACGACAGTGGGGTCTCTGACCTTAGTCAAACAGCTTGGCTGTCAGTTGCTCAGCTTTATGAAATTGCTGTCCAGAGAAAAGCTTTGATTATAACAAGAGACACAACACACCCCTTGTGTGATTGTATGGCGAGACCAAAGATAAATTTTCAGCTTTGGCTGAACAATAAAGTACTACTACTACTACTACTATGCACGTATGAGTTACGAGAAAGGAGCAACTTCAGGAGATGGAAAGGCTGCGGAGAAGTGTGGCAGAGGGTGCCATCACTCAACTGACCATCCCACAGAGTCTCATGAGTGCCTCAACTATGCATTAACACAAGAACTGTTTTTGCAGTGAATATCCCTACATTTCAATGCAATATCAATGCATTGACATACGCCAAATTCGAATTTGGCGTGCATATGATACGACAGTCCTTTCCATTCACTTAAACGGCACATCTTTTTTGTTGTTATCTTTAAAAAAACAGAAAAAATTGAGAAACCAATAAACCATTTTTGCTTGGGTTTAGGGTGAGATTTCAGATTTGCTGAAGGAGGTTATTTAATATACAGATTTCTCCATGTTTTTGTCTATATTTAAGCCATGGTCGCTTCGAGCTGGGGTTAGAATTGGGATTTGGATGTCATTTTCATATAACAATAAATTGTTCTAACTCTAAACCCAAGCGAAAATGGTTTAAACAATAGATAAAGTAGAGAAACCAATACATAAAACGACAAAAAAGACCCGCCATTTAAGTCAATGGGAAGGAATGGCGTTTCATATGGATACAAAATTGTTATTTGATGTATGTATTGCCCGATTTTCACACTTTGTGCTATTTATACGCAAAAGGTTAGCAGTTACACACTAGTGAACACACATGTTCACTGGGTCTGTGAACGACTTTCACAAAGACTATATTTCTTGCGCAGACTGTGGTTTTATGGCGTTGACAGGAAAATTCTGATGATTTTTTACCAGTCTGTATTAGAAAGTGTCATCAGGTATGGTTTGTCTACCTGGTACGGAAATCTTAATGTCAAATCTAAAGTGAAGATGCAAGGTATTGTACGAACTGCAATAATAATGATAGGACAAAAAGACTACACCAGTATCCAGTCTCTTTATGAATTATGTACATTGAAGGAGGCCAAAAGAATTTTAAGTGACCCATCACATATACTTTATCCCTGCTTTGAAGTGTTGAAGGTATAGGATTCCTCGCTGCAAACTGAACTGTTTTAAGAACTCGTTTGTGCCAGTATCTATTAGACTGCTGAATATGGAGAAGTGATGCATTTTAATCTTTTACGATGTTATATAGACATGAATGCCTTCTGTATGCATAGTGTTGTCAGAATCTTTTTAATATTTCTATTTTAATGTATTGTGTGGTTTGTGTGGATCAGGTGATAAGAATGTTGATTTGAGTCTACTCCAAATTTCCCTATTAGGGACAATAAAGTATATTTCATTTCAGTTATCTCTTCATATGCAGCAAATGCAGCACTTTCAAGCCTTGTAAGTGGACTAAAATCAGATGTTGACATATAAGTGGCTCTTAGTAAAAAAGAGGTCATTTGTTATAAATGGCAAGAAGCATGGCCCTGCTTAAAAAACTAATAGACACCATCACAGAAATTCTATTGGCTTTATTGGGAATTTTATTGGTTCTCAATGGAATATGGCCCAAAACACACTACAGTGTAGTGGTTTTAATGGTAAAAGCTAATGGTTATTATTGGTATTTTAATGGAAATCATTATTATTTTCTGTAATGGTTTTATTGTTTTTTTCAGCACGGGGAATATTGATAGCAAGAGCTGACATCTTAATAGCATTTATCTACTTGTTGGAAAAGGAAGAAGTGCATTTAAGAACAGAAAAAAAGATATTATAATTTCACGTCTTTGAATCGGACATTCTGGACTAAATAATTCCCTTTTTAAAATAAGAAATCAATAGAGACAATAGAGCATATTTTGTGTCAACACAGTATGAAAATAAAAAAAATATATATATATCACTTATTCAGGAAATGGACCAAAATGGGCTTAAAAACTTATTGGAATGTAAGTTATAGCAACAGAAGTATAGAGCCATTATAAAAGCTCCATACTCCAGCACAGCAGGTGGCGGTAGTGCACCATAAGTTGGTTTACCAACCGCCATAAAACTCCAGAAGAAGAAGATTCGAATCAAAAGATTCGTAAAGATTTGAAGCCTCGGGAATCAGCGATCGTCATTAGAGTCTGATGTCTCACGTCACGTGTAAATGCTTCGGTGTGCACTGAAATAAATATTCCGTCTTCGATTATTTTATTGGTTTGTCAGCAGAAGACAGCATTTCTTAAAACGCTAACCGTTAGCAGTGAGATGAAGTTGAACATCTGACCAGGACTCACTGTTGTCTCTGGAGCAGGGATTCATTGTCCGGACAGCGTCATAAACATCTCCTGACTCATACAGTTGTGTACTTTGAGGTAATGTCCAGCACGTTTAATAACAATATTATTAAATGTTTTTACACATGTATTATGAACCAGTGTACTGTGGAGATCGAGGACTTAAAACAGAAGATGTGCGCTATTCAGACAACTTTAAAATTAACTTACCTGAACTGCATCTGTATTTATCACTTCTTATTTTAGTTCTTATTTACCTTTATATTTAGTAAGGGGAGAGCTGGGTGAAAATTAAGGGTTTTTAACTTTGGCTCTATCATTCATTTTTTTTTTTGCGTTAGATTTAATATTTTTTACACCCTGTGCTTGAAACTGCCCCTTAAAGTTTGTTTGTGTGATCTACCGTTATCGTACACCGAAAGTGACAGGAGTGCAAACGTTACCTCAGTTAGGGTTCATTGTTAACAGGGTTTGTTGTAACATCTGCTAGAAATTTTAGTTTAAACACAAATAATTCAATCAAATTCTGTCTATATACTAAATGTGTATATTTTTATTTATCTGCCTATAATAGATAGATATCCACACATTCATTCATCAATGATCCTTCATCTAACCGTCCTTGTATTATGCATCAATTCATATAAACATATTTTTTAAAAGGGCAAAAATCACAATTGTGAGTTATTTCCCCTGATATTGTATTAACAGTTACCATTTTGATGAATAGTATTTACATTGTTTTCTGTTCATTATTATTGTATACCTGAGGCTTTACTGTAACACTGTGTGACAACTTACCCCACTGTGTTAAATGTTTTCAATCCCATCTATCAGTTACTAGGAGTTGCTAACATGTTAACTAAAACATAACATCAATTTGAAACAAGACAGTGATTAAAACTTGGATAAATACAAATCTTGCAGCATAATTTTGTTTAAAACATCAAGATTTAAGGCAATTTCAGTTGAATTTATACCCTTATGTGAGATAATATAAAGTAGTGTCTTAAAATTACCCCCCCCCCCCATACAATATCACTCTCCTTGAAAAAAGAAAACCTCCATATATCATTTAAGGTGGGAGATTATTTCCCCTCCTTTTTTCAGGCCTTGACCTCCACAGAAGCCACACTTGCATTTGACCCCAAGGACTACATAAAGTCAAGTAAGTTTTGATGATAAACTTGGATAAATATATTTGATCTATGGTATTATAGTTTAACTAGCAAATACTAAAATGTCTTTATACAGTAGCTAGCTAGCCAGCAAATCATATCAGACATCTAAATGTAAGCAAGCACTATTATAATAACTATAATAATGTTTTTTATGCGTTTGTGTTTCTAAATGAAAGCATGTCTGTAGAAGCCATGTTAAGTGTATGTCATGTGTAGTGCTGCCTCACGATTAGTCGTGTATATTGCATGTGTATATACATGTATACATGTTTATATTTATATATAATTTATATTATATATAAATATTCTTTTTCTTAAAATTGTATGTATGTGTGTGTATTTACATAATTATTATACACAGTACAAACACATATATTACGTAAACAAAAACTTTTATTTTGCAAACGATTAGTCGCAACTAATCATGAGGCAGCACTAGTCATGTGACCGTGGGAGAATAAAGGCTTCATTAATTATGTAGGGTTAAAATACCTGTGTGTAACTTTGGAAACACTTACACCACTTACATGGTAACATGTGTAGCATGAGCACATATTTTTTGGTGGACTGTATAATCGTATATATTTGTTCAGACTCAGTATTGTTGACTATACTTTGCTATATTGAAACAATCTTCAAATGGATGAAGAATAAACGTCAAACTGTAAGGATGATTGACGTGTCACAATTTTATTGCTCCCCACTCAGCTCCGTGGCTGTTTAAAACGGTTATTGTGCCACTACAGAATCAATTAAAGTTCGACTTACAATTAAATCAGTCTGTTATTTTTAACATTTGTTTTACCTTGCATGCATGTCTGCTTGCTTATGACCAAACAATATATTTATTTATGTTTGTATATGATATAGTTTATATATACGGATCCTAGGGCTGGGTATTGTTAGGAATTTCACAATTCGATTCAATTTCGATTCTTGAGGCTTCGATTCGATTCAATTCAATATTGATTTACTTGCTTCGATATCGATTCAATAATAAGTAAATACACAAGCAATTAAGTACCTGAGTATATTTTTAAATAATGTGTGTAGTATTACTAATGTTTGATCACGTTGATGGTGAAGGCTTGAAAGAAGTGCTGCTGTTTGCCATCTTTGATCTTTCTGTTTTGATAAAGCGCGTCTTGTACAACGCTGAACGCTCTCACTAGAGTGTCGCCCACAGCGGCGCCACTTGCCGGGGGGCTGAATCGATTCATAGGATTTGATGAATCGATATTATTGAATTGAGAAACAAATAATTGCAATGCATTGATGAATCGATATTTTTACCCAGCCCTAACAGATCCACAAATTTCCAAAAATTCCCATAAATTCCTGTTAAGTTTCTAATTTAGAATATTTAAAAATTCCCTAAATTAAGTTCTCATTGACAATTTCTGATAATTTACCAGAAACTTTATGCCCCTTAGCAAACCTGTTTGAAATTTTGAAAAGATTTTTGTCAATGATTTTGTCAGTAATTTAAATATTTCAGATTCTGTAATTAATGCTTGAGAAAACATTTTGAAGTGAAACATTATTAAGTCTGAAACAGATGGTGAATGTTTTACTGACATTAAATGTTTTAATGCCTCTTTTTCATCACTAGTTCACACCTATAGAATAAAAGTGATTGAGATCTTCAGTGAAACTCCTCCTACAACAATCCACCAATAAATGCTGGAGTCAAACACACAGAGAAATCACTCCATGTGTGACAACTGAAATCTTCATGACATAATGTTGATGCTGGTGAAAGAGGAGCTTGAGAAGATGACAGATCCACAACCATGCAGAATAAAGTATGAAGATACTGAGGAACAAATAGGTTGGTGTTTTTTTTTTTTAATCTTCATCTTTGAGGGTTGAGGAATAATCATAAAAACATTGAGAAACATGAGGGGAAATAAACTAAAATCCATGAGATGATAACTTTCTGCATCTATAATAGATTCAGTAGAATTAGATTCAAACATCAGGTAAAGAGTTTTATCCAAAGCAACCTTCAGTGGATTGAATGACTGTGATCTTTGGGAATTGATCCATGTAATGCTCTACTACAGTTAACCCTCATGTTTTGTTCACGTCATTATGGAGATCATTTTCTTTTACCCAAAAATAGTAGTTAATGAATGAATAAATAAAATAAAACATTTATTTGAGTACAGTGTAAGGTTAGGCTTTTATATGAACAGTGGCACAGCTGGAATTTAATGTGGTGGAATTGAGTGACGTTAGCTCCAGGTAGGCGTATTAAGGGCGGAATTTTCGGAATATTAATTTTGCATCTTGTCTCCACACCCCTCGCCCTCTTCCCCAGGAAAAACTTGAACAACCACGAACATATATAAGCGTTAGGTAAATTTATTATGAAAAATGTAAAAAATAAATAAATAGGAGATTTACATAATTGTGAACATCATACTGCCATAGTGTGAATAATATTCAATTACATTTTTTTAATTCAGTTTTATTTATATAGCGCTTTTTACAATTGGTAATTGTTTCAAAGCAGCTTTACATTAATAGAAGCAGGGAAAAGCACAGAAATATCGCCAGATAGCATAACATAATACAGATAGCTATGAATTAACATTATAAGTGAGCGTATTAAAAATATAACGTATAGAAGAGGGTGCTAAGTTAACCCAATGACTGCTGACTCCCTGGGTTGTGAAAATCCCTGACTTTTTAGCCAGTGGAAAAGTATATATACAGTTGTGTTCAAAATTATTCAACCCCAACTGAAATTGATTGTTTTGGCCGGTTTGACATTGATTTTGATCATTCAGTCATCCTGCTTACAATTACATCAAAGAGGCATGTGTAGGTCAGACAAATATAACATAACATTTATAATGAAATAACCACAAATGTCTTTTCTGTGCTCACATCATTATCAGTTTTATTCAACCCCCAAGTGACATTCAATCTTAGTACTTAGTACAACATCCTTTTACAGTTAAAACAGCTTTTAAACGTGAAGCATAGCTTGACACAAGTGTCTTGCAGCGATCTACGGGTATCTTCGCACATTCATCATGGGCAAAAGCCTCCAGTTCAGTCACATTCTTAGGCTTGCGCACTGCAACTGCTTTCTTTAAGTCCCACCAGAGGTTCTCAATCGGACTTAAGTCTGGTGACTGTGATGGCCACTTCAAAATGTTCCAGCCTTTTTTCTGCAACCATGCTCTAGTGGATTTGGAGGTATGCTTGGGATCATTGTCCTGTTGAAAGGTCCAACGTCTCCCAAGCCTCAGGTTTGTGACGGACTGCAACACATTGTCATCCAATATCTCCTGGTACTGAAGAGAATTCATGGTACCTTGCACACGCTGAAGTTTCCCTGTACCTGCAGAAGCAAAACAGCCCCAAAGCATGATTGACCCCCCACCGTGCTTCACAGTAGGCAAGGTGTTCTTTTCTTCATAGGCCTTGTTTTTCCTCCTCCAAACATAGCGTTGATCCATGGGCCCAAACAGTTCTAGTTTTCCACAGAACACTATCCCAAAACTTCTGTGGTTTGTCCACATGACTTTTGGCATACTGCAGTCGACTCTTCTTATTCTTTGGAGACAGCAAGGGGGTGCGCCTGGGAGTTCTGGCATGGAGGCCTTCAGTACGCAGGGTGCGCCGTATTGTCTGAGCAGAAACTTCAGTACCCACATCTGACAAATCTTTTCTCAGTGTCTCAGCAGTCACACGGGGACTTTTTTCCACTCTACGCTTCAGATAGCGCACAGCAGTCGCAGTTAGCATCTTTTTTCTGCCACGACCAGGAAGCGTTTCAACAGTGCCCTTTGCCTTGAATTTGCGAATGATGCTTCCTATGGTGTCTCTTGGTATGTTTAACATCTTTGCAATCTTCTTATAGCCATTGCCCTTCCTGTGAAGATTAATCACCTCTTCTCTTGTCTTCCTGGACCATTCTTTTGACTTCACCATGTTTGTAACCACACCAGTAAATGTTTAGAAGGAGTTGAGTATCACAGTCATTTTAAAGCTGCCTAATTGGTGCTTATTAGGCTTTATTGCTGTTCCCTGACATCCACAGGTGTTTTCAATGACTGATTGAAAACACTTCAATGAACCTCTGCTCTTCAGAGTGGTAGTTCTTTAAGGGGTTGAATAATTGTGTCAATGAAGAATTCACAAAAGAAACATTTACTACTATATTACAAAACCAATTGATGTCATTTTAGTTGCATATGGTTCATTAAGAAGTCATTGTAGGATTTCATTCTGAATACAATTACAAATGTACACTAAATTCCCTAAAACCCTTAACAGCATTGGGGGGTTGAATAATTTTGAACACAACTGTACATATAAACGAAGAAGGAGATTAAACGGGTTCTCCCGGTGGTCGTTGGTCAGGCATCAGCTGGGTATCACGTTGAAGGACGTCCAGTGGATCATAGGTATGCCGACCTTCATATTTCCCGGAACTCTGTCTGTTTGTCTCATTGTCCTCGTGGTCGACTATTTTCACTAAAATATTGAGGTGCATAAGCTCAGATTAATTTGGCCTATGATTAATTACTTCAAAAAAGAAAAACAAAACCAGTCCTAACTGAAAGAAAACAAGTTGACACAAAGATAGAATCCAAAGTTTGGTGATATTGGAAACACCACAAGTGTTATTATAGTGTTTTGAACAAAGCACATAATGAACAAATGACATAATGTACTTCACAGTAAAAATAACATGGATACATGACATCTCAAATGTGTTTTGTTATTTATTAATCTGAACTATTTACTGTCTTTATTTTAGATATGATTGAAGTGAAAGAGGAGAGTCAAGCTGAAGTGGATGAGAAACATCAGATTGTAAAAATAAACTATAATATTTCACAGAAAGAAACTCTGAAGACAGAAGACATAAAGTGTGAAAATAGTTTCAGTGAAGATGAACGCCCTGAAGATCACAAGAGAACTCACAGTGAGGAGAAACCTTTCACATGTCAACAGTGTGGAAAGAGTTTTAGAAGAAAAGATAACCTTAACATACATGTGAGGGTTCACACCGGAGAGAAACCTTTAACATGTCAACAGTGCGGAAAGAGTTTCAGAACAAAAGCTAACCTTAACACACACATGAGGATTCACACTGGAGAGAAACCACACGTGTGCCATCACTGTGAAAAGAGTTTTATAACTGCATGTAAACTTAAGATACACATGATGTCTCACACTGGAGAGAAACCTTACACTTGTCAACAGTGTGGAAAGAGTTTCAGAAGAAAAGGTCACCTTAATTTACACATGAGGATTCACACTGGAGAGAAACCTTACACTTCTCATCAGTGTGGAAAGAGTTTCTCTGTTGAAAGTAACCTTAAGATACACACAAGGATTCACACTGGAGAGAAACCTTACACTTGTCAACAGTGTGGAAAGAGTTTCTCTTGTGAAAGTAACCTTAAGATACACACAAGGGTTCACACTGGAGAGAAACCTTACACTTGTCAACAGTGTGGAAAGAGTTTCTCTGCTGAAAGTACCCTTAAGATACACACCCGGCTTCACCCTGGAGAGAAACCTTACACTTGTCAACAGTGTGGAAAGAGTTTCAGAAGAAAAGGTCACCTTAATTTACACATGAGGTCTCACACTGGAGAGAAACCTTACACTTGTCAACAGTGTGGAAAGAGTTTCAGAAGAAAAGGTCACCTTAATTTACACATGAGGTCTCACACTGGAGAGAAACCTTACACTTGTCAACAGTGTGGAAAGAGTTTCTCTGCTGAAAGTACCCTTAAGATGCACACAAGGGTTCACACTGGAAAGAAACCTTACACTTGTCAACAGTGTGGAAAGAGTTTCTCTGTTGAAAGTAACCTTAAGATACACACAAGGATTCACACCGGAGAGAGACCTTACACATGCCTTGAGTGTGGAAAGAGTTTAAAAACAAAAGCTAAACTTAACACACACATGAGAATTCACACTTGATAGAAATCATTCATGTGTCAACAGTGTGGATATGGCAACAAAGTTTAGAAATCAGCTGAGGTCTTATTAATAAAACTGTGCGTAGGATCCTTACTACAAGTCTACATGCACACAAAAGCCCAAAATGTCTGTTCTTGTGGACGCCATCAGTTGCTGCCCAAGTACTGCTCCAATCCCAAGTTCGCATCATGCCAAGTTCACATAACATCCCCAGAGGGGTATTGTACAAAAGCAAGATAAGGGATTAAGATGGGATTTTCCAGTTTTCCTGGCTGAATTTAGCCCTGACTCGGTTGCATGAAGGGAGGCTAAATCAATCTAGATGAAGTCACTATGGAGATACTCTTGCAGCTAGCCTGGCTAACAACCAGGCTAAAATTAATCCTAGTGATTAATTCAATTCAATGAAATTATGCTGATTGGCTTTTTCATCTGTCAATCATTAAGAGTCGATTGGACGTCCACTGTGAGGGGCGGGTTTCTTTAATTATTAGTATACGATACACCTGTAGAGTGCACTATTTAAGCGATACGCTGCAGCCGGTCTGGGAGAGACTTTTTACTTTGCTATTTGATTGTGACCTGTTTGTTTCTGTTTTATGATTAAGTTAAAAATGTGTGACCCGTGTTACGACTCAGAGGGGTTAGGTAAGTCCACCACGTGGTTTACATTTGCACACATGTAGTATACTTTTGTTATTGACATTAGCTTATGGATTTGTGCCACTCTGATGTTTTTTGTTTGGTTAGTTCAGTGTAGGTTAGTTTACGACGTCACAGACGTTGAAGATTTTTCTTTTATTATTTTTTTCTTTTTAGTTTAGGATTAGATGGGTCTCGGTTTAGTCAGCTCTCTTTGATTTTTATTATTTTCTTTTGTTTGGCACAATCCTGTTGTTCCCTCTGTTAGTCTTCATTTTTGGCTATTTATAAATTCTTACTTTTTGTATCCAATTTATTCCCTTACATATATTAAATTACATTTATCTTTTGAATTCTCGCTTTTTGTGTCTCTTGTTAATTTTCAACCTTTTGGACTATTGGTGACGTGAACTGTTTTAAAATGTTCCCTTTCAATAATTTCTTGGACATTAAAGAGTCAAAAGAAGGGTCGTAATATATGCCCATCAATGATTTAAAAATAATAAACATATAAAAAGGGTAATTTTACTTCAACAGTGAATTGTCCCAGCTCTTACAAAGAAGAGTTATGTATCACCGTATCGATATTTTAAACACAGCATTAGAAATATTCCCTTTGGATATATCTAACTGGCATTTTTTTGGTCTCACTCACACAAGTTCAATTGGCTGCCAGTTCTGAAGCATTTCTGCGGAGGAGCCATATAGTTCTGGTGGTGCTGCTGGTAAAGTGGTGGGAAGGTTTATGGTGGAGTTTGACCTCCAGGGGGTCCAATCCGGACACTCTTCCTATTTTAATAAAAACTGATTTTATAAAACTTTAATAGAACCAACTAAAATATTTACTTTTTATCCAAATATTACAATAATTAATGACAATTAAGACATTAAAGTCGCAATGAAAATAAAATAAAAAAAACAGTCATTTATTTTGGAATTTTGTGTTTTTGTTTTACAAATTTCTTATCTGTGAGCTTCATGATTATTTTTAAATTACTGTGCAATCATAATCTTTAATCAAAAACGCAAATCTCCTCCCCTCCTCAAATCGATCTCTCTTTATTTCCGGTCAAATGTTATAGCAGGTGGGCGGGGTCCGGGAGAAGATTGCTGCGATTAGCATTTAACAACACAACCCAACTGCGTGCAACAGGTTTTAGAAGCGTTTTCTCTTGTTTGTTGGGTGTGTCAGAAATGCCGGCCCAATCAGTGGCAAGATGTATAAACCCACGCGGTAGTAAAGAGACAGCTCACACAATGGGTTGAAGTTGGAATGTTCTCTCTCATTCTTGACGGCAACGTCAGTGACTGTAACATCGAGGGAATTTTACAGTATTAAACACACATTTATAACGATTTCATCAGGCTTCAGAAACATTTAAAAAAGAACGCAAAGAATGGCCTCTCAGCTACCATAGATAGTTGCAACTCTTGCGTCATCACAACCGGGTGTTCAATGCATCACTGTTTCGGTTTAATAAACGGTGTGCAACGTTTTGTCGGTGCTGAACGCAGCCCTGGTTTCAACCCAGGCTTCAACACTCGGGCCAACAGCTATAAAAAGTTTTTACTGGTTTGCTGTTTCCTAATCTGGGACAGTTCTGGCGCATTCACTGAAACTCTGTCCAACTTTCAGCCGACACTGGCGGGAAAAAAAAAACAGAATCGGCCAACGGACTGCTATCTAGAAAAAAAACACCACGCTGGCGACACCTTCTGGTCAGAATGCCCGTTTGCTTTATTTCATTGGTGAAAAGTGAAGCTGCCAGTAGCCGTTTCTCAATGTCAAGGAAGGATCCTCGGAAGCCAGAATTTCGAGGATGTTACGTCATCGACGTCCGTCGAAGGACTGTTCCAATGTCGAGGATCCTCGAAATTTCAGCCAAGGACTGAGTCCTTCGTTCGAGAAATATCCCATATACAGGAAAGGATGCGTATTTGTATCCTTCGCGCTCTTCACGCGCTGAAATCACCAACAATCCTATGCGCGCAGCACTGAAAGCACACCTTTCAATCACACAATGACGTAATGACGTGCACTTGCTAGCCTGTTCCATTTAACGTGTTCTCCGAATGCTTAAAAGGAGCCTCGCCTAGCCTCTAAAGGAAGTGACTTGAAAGGACTAGTCCTGCCAAGGAAGTATCCTTGACATTGGGAAACGGCTAGTGTCCCGATACGGCGCTGACATCTTGGGTCTTGAGTCTGCGCAGTAGCGATTTCGGGACCAGTCCTGTGCAGTAGTGAGCCGGAAGTAAAGCCGCAAAATCAAGGCCCCGCCCTCGCTCTCAGAGAATGCGAATATCACAGCTGTCAATCATGACGTGACACTACCATTTTTATAGCATTATATAACTAACTAAAAACAAACTTATTTAAAAAAACTTGAATTTACATAGTTGTGATAAAAACTACAGTAAATGACAGAAACCAGCTTTGGAAAAAAGATAATTAATGTGTAATTAAATTGTTTAGTTGGTCTCTAGTCCCATTAATTAACATGGTGGATGCGGGGTTTATGACTCATACTAGGACCATACTAAGATTTTTCTAAAAATGTTGGGATTCAGGGTAATGAGAAGGTAGATCAAATGGCCAAAGAAGCACTTCAACTAAATAACATCAACGTAACAGTAAGTTTGAGTAAAATCGCTTATTAACAAGCATGTAATGATAAGTGGCAGATATCTTGGGGCTCATGCAAGAAAGACATTTTTATAACATACAAAGTAAATTTAAAGCAAAATAATATCAATCAATAGGAGTTATACAATATTTACGAGATAAAGAATGGGACATACTAGGCTCAGTGCAACTAATTACATCATAGGTGAACGCATTACAGGTCTTTTTGATGTGTGTCAGGAAATGGAGACAGTGCAGCATTATAATGATATATTTGGGTAATTTCATAACTTACCGGCAACGTAACTGTTACGTCCCAGGGAGGTAATTTCATTACCTTTACAATTATATTAACATTAATTTCCTTTTCTATTTATTTCTATTTATTACTTAAGTTTCCCTTAAATAAATCAAAATATATTAAATACACGCGAGCTGCCATTTACATGGGAAACAAAAAACAGCAGGCGCGCGCCTCCCGCCCAGCTGAATTAGAGCGCGCGACCTCGCGTGAATAGCAGAACGGCGTCTTGACAGCACCTGTCCTTTCTCTAAACTGAGACCCGTTTAAATTTCGCAAGAACTTATTTCAGTTGCTTAAGAGTTAAAAAACAACATTTTAAAATACTTATTAAGGCTCACACAATCTCCCGACAGTAAAACCGCGTTTATGCTGCACTGACAGGAATGTTTATCTGACAGAAAATTTCGTTTTATCAGGTAAGACACTTTTGATGAAGTTTTGTGGGACAGTTTATTAGAGAAGTACAAGACATGCGTATTACAGAATTCACAATGGTAATAAATGAAGGGACAAAAACGGGTATGTAAAAAATAGCAAAAATGAGGTTCTTAAAAAACACGGCGTTAATTAATAGAATTTAACCCGCATCATTGCAGATTATCATTGTCACACTCCAGCACAATAGGGGGCGGTATGCATCTTTACAGTGGGTTTGAAATCCGCCAGTAAACCCACAAAAGAAGATGATTTAAAACATTTGTAAAGGTTTTGAAGACTCCCGGCCGAATCAGCGTTTCAAGCGTCCACATAGCCTGGTGTCTTTAGCGACGTAAATGCTTCGGTGTGCACTTAAATAATTAATCCGTCTTCGATTATTTTATTGGTTTGTCAACAGAAGACAGGATTTCTTAATACGCTAACCGTTAGCAGTGAGAGAAAGTTGAAAATCTGACCCGGACTCACTGTTGTCTCTGGAGCAGGGATCGTATAATACCAATATTAATAATTAAGTTGCTGTTTCCCGGATCAGACTAGACCTAGGGTGGGTTGCACCAGCAAGGATTAAGGCAAATGTAATTATATTATAAATCACTTTTTTTGTCAATTATTTTTTCAGCCGTATCATTTCATTCAGGCTGAGCCCACATGTTTCACATGGAGCTATGATTATTCAAAATCTTGATCGCTCAATTTAAATAAAATAAAACTGCATGGAAACGTTTATTCAAATTAATTGAAAAAAAGGAAAATCTCGCAGGTCTACATCAACATTCAGATTCTGTAATTAATGCTTGAGAAAAAAATTCTGAAGTGAAACATTAAAAAGTCTGAAAGATATGATGAATGTTTTAATGTCTCTTCTTTCAACTTTAGTTCACACGCATAGAGTGAAAGTGATTGAGACCTTCAGTGAAGCTCCTCCTACAACAATCCACCAATAAATGCTGGAGTCAAACACACAGAGAAATCACTCCATGTGTGACAACTGAAATCTTCATGACATAATGTTGATGCTGGTGAAAGAGGAGCTTGAGAAGATGACAGATCCACAACCATGCAGAATAAAGCAAGAAGATACTGAGGAACAAATAGGTTGGTGTCTATTTTTCAGTCTTAATTATTGATGGTTGAGGAATAATCATAAAAACATTGAGAAACACGAGGAGAAGATAAACTAAAATCCATGAGATGATAACTTTCTGCATCTATCTATAATAGATTCAGTAGAATTAGATTGAAACATCAGGTAAAGAGTTTTATCCAAAGCAACCTTCAGTGGATTGAATGACTGTGATCTCTAGGAATTGATCCATGTGTAGGATTACAAATTTATAAAATGTTATATCTAGGTTCCAATGTAATGGTATATAAACTAAAAAAGTGATATACATTGTGTTTTACATCTTGAGGTAAAGAATATGGCATTCAACAATGAAGTCAGGCAGCCCAGGTGGCTAAGACATTAACATTTTGTCTTTATGCTTTTTCTGACGATTGGGAAGAGTGCCAATTTAAAGGTGATTGCTAAGTTCAAGGCACAACTGTGCATTTAAAGGTATGGGCGATACAGTTGGGATGATTGGATTAGCACCTATGCATTTGAATGATACTGTTATGCTAATGAGATCATGGCTGAAGCAATTCCGGTACTTGAATTTTGGAATCCTGATTACGTAATTTAGATTACATGTAATCCGTTACTACCCAGCTCTGAGTATTATTTACTATTTATGTACTATTTTTTAACACATTTTTGGACAAAAAGTTAAACTAAACCAGAATTGATAAAAAAGCGGAAAGCGGATGCTTTCGCCGCGAAGTTAGACAGAAAGAAACAGAAACTTAAGAGAATGAGTAAGGCAGAGCAATGCGCAGGTACGTACGACAAGAACCTTGACGTAGTTTTAGTACCAAAAAGAGGATCTTATTCCGGATCTTATCTCTTCCGAATGGGTTTTTGGCCCGGGGGAAACATTGGCTGCATTCAAATAACCACACTTGCTGTCTTTGCACTTGACTAGTTACATTTACATGTTCTTGTATTTGGCCCAAGTGTTTAAGTGGGCGTGAAGATTAAGTGTGTATGTAGATTTATTCACCCGATGGACGTTCACGCCGCCAGCGATTCTCTGGAATCCTCTCAAGCGGAGGTTTCCGCCTTCCGATTGTTTGCCGTGGAACGTTTCTGCCTTGCGATTGGTTGCTGCCAAACTGCATCATAGCTCATTACCATAAAGTAATGTTAATCCATGTGACAGCAACTTTTTTTAACAGTTTTTTTTTTTAATTTAGGCTACTTAAAATGTATATTTAAATTTTTTCTTTAAATAAAATGAATACATAATCACTCTACAATTAACATTAACTGATTTTAAAGATTATCTAAACTTATCTGAAACTTTCAGAATCATAATTAATTTGCACCTGTAAAACATTATTTTAAACTAATGTTCAGGGGTTGTACGTCTTTAAAATTAACAAAGTTCTTGAGAATGATCTTTATTTTAAGCAAAAGAACCGTGATTTTCATTTTATACAGAATCGGGCAGCTCTACTGCAGCCCTACTATGTATGCACCACCCTCCAGACATTAATATTTTTTTTAATATGTGTTTTTACTAATGTGGCTAAAGCCCCCTAAAAATGGCCTAACAACGCCCATGATGATCAACACTGTAAATGTTTGTCATATTTTAACTAATATTGCCAAAATTATTCACAGATAATGCTTTTTTCACTAAAATATTGAGGTGCATAAGCTCAGATTAATTAGGCCTATGATTAATTACTTCAAAAAATAAAAACAAAACCAGTCTTAACTGAAAGAAAACAAGTTGACACAAAGATAGAATCCAATGGCTGTTTCTCAATATGCGTTCTTCAGCGATCTTGCGTCCTCGTGTCCTCGCTCTACATCATCATTAACGGTCGAAGTTCATTCCAATTCTCAAGAACGCAAGGACAGAGGACGCATGAAAATACCCGGATGTGTTCTTGATATCGAGGATGCATCGAGTGCAGACTTGCTGAAATCGCTTCACGCCCCAGAAGTCATTGCGGCAAAACTTCCGAGTTCGTTCTTCCAAGGTCACCTGGCAAGACCGATCTCCACGAGGACGCAAGTCCGTTCTTTGCGTTCTTGGAATTGAGAAACAGCCAGTGTTTGGTGATATTGGAAACACCAGAAGTGTTATAGGGTTTTGAACAAAGCACATAATGAACAAATGACATAATGTACTCCACAGTAAAAATAACATGGATACATGCATCTTAAATGTGTTTTGTTACTCTGATTTATTAATCTGAACTATTTACTGTCTTCATTTTAGATATGATGGAAGTGAAAGAGGAGAGTCAAGCTGAAGTGGATGAGAAACACCAGATTGTAAAAATAAATCATAATGTTTCACAGAAAGAAACTCTGAAGACAGAAGACATAAAGTGTGAAAATAGTTTCAGTGAAGATGAACGCCCTGAAGATCACAAGAGGACTCAAAGTGAAGAGAAACCTTTCACATGTCAACAGTGTGGAAAGTTTTATAGAAGAAAAGATTGCCTTAACATACATGCGAGGGTTCACACTGGAGAGAAACCTTTCACATGTCAACAGTGTGGAAAGAGTTTCAGAAGAAAAGATTGCCTTAACATACATGTGAGGGTTCACACTGGAGAGAAACCTTTCACATGTCAACAGTGTGGAAAGAGTTTCGGAACAAATCCTAACCTTAACGCACACATGAGGATTCACACTGGAGAGAAACCTTACACTTGTCATCAATGTGGAAAGAGTTTCTCTGCTGAAAGTACCCTTAAGATGCACACAAGGGTTCACACTGGAGAGAAACCTTACACTTGTCAAAAGTGTGGAAAGAGTTTCTCTGTTGAAAGTAACCTTAAGATCCATGCAAGGGTTCACACCGGAGAGAGACCTTACACATGTCATGAGTGTGAAAAGAGTTTCAAAACAAAATCTCAACTTACCACACACATGAGAATCCACACTTGATAGAAACCATTCATGTGTCAATAGTGTGGATATGGCAACAAGTTTAGAAATCAGCTGAGGTCTTATTAATAAAACTGGGAAAAAGGAATCATGTCTTCTGAAATTAATTATCTTTAATGCAGGATAATACACTATAGCATGCTGCAAATAAACACTGACTACTTAATATGGGCATGAAATAAGAAAAAAATTAAGGTACAGCATAAATACTATCCTCTGACCTCTTTATGGAGCATCATTATATGAAAGATCTGTGAGGTGGACAGCACTATAATTCATATTCAAACATAAAATCTGGGATGCAATAGTAGCATCTTCAAGTGAAATAAAGGCAGAAACTATAGATTTACAAGTTTAATGAATGGCAGAGTGAAAGTCATGTAAAAAATACGCTCATATATTATTATGTAACCTATATGTTAAATACATTATTTGATTTACAATGTGTTTTTATTATGTGTCCATGCAGCACATACAGTGCATTTTGCATAATAATTTGGAAAAGCGTAATTTGGATATTTTTTTAAGTAATAAAGTATCTTTTGACATTTTAATTGTCAAATTATGTATTTAAATAGAATAACATGCACACTGTCATATAACTATTGAGATTAAAATACAATTTGTAAACTTACTAACTTTATTAAAAAAATAGCATGTGCATAATAATTTGGACCATCCATCACAATTTTAACATTAAAGAAGTCTTGTATATCTGGCACAGGGGTGGGTGCAGTCCACTGCATCCAATGACAACACTTGACTAATCTGTTCATGTTACTTGCAATCTTGTAGAAGTGATTTCAGTGCTAGACTGACATTTCTTATGTATTTGTATGTTTTTTTTTACACGTATAGAGTGAAATGCACACGGTGAGGAATGGACCTTACATACTTTATTTCACTTGAAAAGCTACATATGTACTTAATTAAAACCGCCTTTCAACTTCATCTGCCATTTCTTATCTCAACAACTGCATTAAAGGCTCTCTAAGCGAATCTGCGAGACGTTAGTTATTGTTGACGTTTGAAACTGTTTTCAAACAGACGGAGCGTAGCTAACTCCTCCCCCTCCCTTCCGTGCTTTCATGAATGCGCCCAGCCCCCACCCACAAATCCTTTTTGTCGGTTATTGGCTGGAATACTTTGTTTTGTGATGCTAGGTTTGGCCACTTGTTGATATTGCCGTTTGTGAAGCCTGGGCTGTCTACAGAGATCGCATTTTTTTACAATTTGATCAGCGGACAGGCAGCAAGCAGATAGTGAGGAGATGTTTCTGGTATGTAACAAAAAATGTTTTGTGGTCTAAAACGCTTCAATTCGCTTGGAGCGCCTTTAATAAATGTATTCATCAAACCCCTGACAGCAGTCTTCATAATAACACTAAAATAACAGTATGCATATTAGATAAATTTCAGTAGTATTTTAATGCAAGACCACAAAGTGACTAAAACACATGAATATCTAGTAGTATTGACAGCGGAACTAGCCGATTAATCTGAAATGCTATACCCTGCTGTTGATGTTTTATGAGTCTGTGGTGTTTAACATTATTTTTTATGCAGTGGTCTGTTGGGGAATTAGTATGAAGGTGGCGGACAGAAATAAACTGGACAAATTAATTAGAGGGGCTGGTTCTGTACATGGTATGGAGCTGAACTCTGTTCATGCTGTGGCTGAAAGAGAAAAATACTGTCAAAACTAAATTCAATTCTGAGCAATCCCTTTCACCCACTACATAGGATGCTGGCCGACCAGAGAAGTCCTAATCCTAACTGAGCATTTAGAAGATCCTTTACACCTGTGGTCATTAGGCTTTATAACTTTTCTTTGTAAGTGCTAGGACAATTCATTGTTGAAGTAAATTACCCTTTTTATGTGTTTATTAATTTTACATTTCTTATCTATTAATTTTTAAATTATTGATGGGCATATAATTATGTTTTTATTTCTTTTCTTTTTTCATTTCTTTCTTTTCTATAATTGTAACATGAAAGCAATGTCCCCCCGGGGATTAATAAAGTTCTTTAAATTGAATTAATCAGTAGGATTAATCTTAGTCTGGTTGTTATAGCTGCAAAGAGTAAATCTACAAAGTAACTTCATCTAGATTAATTTTGCCTCCCTTCATGCAACCGAGTCAGGGCTAAATTCAGCTAGGATAACTGGAAAATCCCAGCTTAATCCCTTATCTTGCTTTTGTGCAATACCCCTCCGGTTTCAGTTGCTTAAGAGTTATGAAAACAACATTTTAACATACGTATTAAGAATCTCGCCCCACAGTAAAACCGCGTTTTATGCTGCACTGACAGGAATGTTCATGATTCGTTTTATCAGGTAAGACAGTTTTTATGAAGTTTTGTGGGACATGTTTATTAGAGAAGAACAAGACATGGGTATTACAGAATTCACAATGGGTAATATTTTAAATGAAGGGACAAAAACGGGTATGTAAATAGCAAAAATGAGGTTGTTAAAAAACACCACGTTAATTAATAGAATTTAACCCGCATCATTGCAGATTATCATTGTCCCACTCCAGCACAATAGGTGGCGGTATGCCCCTTTACAGTTGGTTTGCAACCCGTCAGTAAACCCACAAAGAAGATGATTTAGTCTATTGTTTGAAACATTCGTAAAGGTTTTGAAGACTCCCGGCCGAATCAGCGTTTCAAGCGTCTATCTAGCCTGGTGTCTTTAGCGACGTAATGCTTCGGTGTGCACTTAAATAATTAATCCGTCTTCGATTATTTTATTGGTTTGTCAACAGAAGACAGGATTTCTTAATACGCTAACTGTTAGCAGTGAGAGAAAGTTGAAACTCTGACCCGGACTCACTGTTGTCTCTGGAGCAGGGATCCAATGCTCGTCCAGTACGTATAATACCAATATTAATAATTAAGTTGCTGTTTCCCGGACTAGACCTAGGGTGGGATGCACCAACAAGGATTAAGGCAAATGAAATACATTTTGTATTATAAATCACTTTTTTTGTCAATTATTTTTTCAACCGTATCATTTCATTCAGGCTGAGCCCACATGTTTCACATGGAGCTATGATTATTCAAAATCTTGATCGCTCAATTTAAATAAAATAAAACTGCATGGAAACGTTTATTCGATTTAATTAAAACAAGGAAAATCTCCCAGGTCTACACAAACATTCAGATTCTGTAATTAATGCTTGAGAAAACATTCTTAAGTGAAACATTAAAAAGTCTGAAACAGATGGTGAATGTTTTACTGACATTAAATGTTTTAATGTCTCTTCTTTCAACTTTAGTTCACACGCATAGAGTGAAAGTGATTGAGATCTTCAGTGAAGCTCCTCCTACAACAATCCACCAATAAATGCTGGAGTCAAACACACAGAGAAATCACTCCATGTGTGACAACTGAAATCTTCATGACATAATATTGATGCTGGTGAAAGAGGAGCTTGAGAAGATGACAGATCCACAACCATGCAGAATAAAGGACGAAGAAACTGAGGAACAAATAGGTTGGTGTCTATTTTTCAATCTTTATTATTGATGGTTGAGGTATAATCATAAAAACATTGAGAAACATGAGGGGAAATAAACTAAAATCCATGAGATGATAACTTTCTGCATCTATAATAGATTTAGTAGAATTAGATTGAAACATCAGGTAAAGAGTTGTGTAGGATTACAAATTTATAAAATGTTATATCTAGGTTCCAATGTAATAGTATATAAACAAAAAAAAGTGATATACATTGTGTTTTATATCTTAAGGTAAAGATTATGACATTCAACAATGAAGTCAGGCAGCCCAGGTGGCTAAGACATTAACATTTTGTCTTTATGCTCTTTCTGACGATTGGGTAGAGTGCCAAGTTAAACGTGATTGCTAAGCTCAAGGCACAACTGTGCATTTAAAGGTATGGGCGATACAGTTAGGATGATTGATTAGCACCTATGCATTTGAATGATACTGTTATGCTAATGAGATCAGGGTTGAAGCAATTCTGGTAACGGGCTAATTCCTTGACTGAATTTACATGCTTTATTTAAAGTTGAGTGCTTTGTATTCGATTTAGGGGACTGCCCCCTAAAATGTGTATAAATGCAATGTAGGGCTACTGTAAGCCAGACTTGGTTACTGCAGCGCCCCGAGCTCTATGCTCTGATTTGAAGAACGCTTTCTGCAATAAAGACTACTGCTCGAGGAAATCCAAGTCTCCTGAGGGCTATTTCATAAAACTTGATTATTGCCGGTGGATTTCGTTTCATAAAACAAACTTGGAACTAGTTCAACCCTATGGAAACTTATGCTTGGAAACTAGCTTGGTCCGGGGCAGGCTAACTGTCAGGCCAAGCCTCACTTGTTGCTTAACTAGATTTCCACTAACACTTAAAGGGCGTTTTGCAGGTAAAATTTTTCAACGAATTTGTGCAATTTGCTTGTTGATAATAAACATTTAAACTGTTATCCATTGTATTTTATGTTGTTGGGTATCACAAAACCCGAAAAAGTATGAAAAAGTACAGCAATTTGCAATGATTCTCCTTTCCCTCACAACGCACTGTATGACGTCACGCTGGGGAGAGAATTGACCAAAGCCGCCTTGAGAGCATTGAGAATGACTATAGAAAGACGAGTATAATACAGTTCTGATAGCGCAGATGATAGATAGACAGACAGACAGACAGACAGACAGACAGACAGACAGACAGATGGATAGGCTAGTATAGAGAGATAGGCAGACAGCCAGATAGCATAACATTAGTATATCTTCGTGTAGAAAGTAAACAAACAATTAACATACTCGTGCATGCTGGCTTGAGGGGGTCCATGATCCTGCCTGAAATGGGTGTAACTTTATGCGATCTTCAGCACAAACGGTTTTGGCAGCATGTCTCTAATCCTGGAAGGTGAGTGAAGCACGTCACGTCTGTTCGCGGGGACCAGCGACCCAAACGAACTCACTTTCTTACAGCCAGTAGCGGAATGGCAATCGAGAGTCGGGACTTTCCCGGGCCGATCTGATAATAGTTATACATTTCGAGTTATATTAGCAACACCGTCTGGCGGCGTGATGTGCGCCGGTTCCCGCAGTCCGCTGGTCAAACTGTGCAGGCAGCCTCTCTGCTCAATAAAGTATATAAAAGTGCTCAACCTGTTCGGCAGGTCCAAACATGTACAGGATTTATAAAAATACGGTGATCAATGAGCGGTTCCTCCTAGCCTGTCGTGATGTAAAAAGCCGCCGAACGCCTGTTTATTACAGTATGTATGCGGTCGGATCCGAGTATGCTGCAGCTGCTGACTGCTGCTGCATAAAATGATCGTGTGATTCGTTATAATCGCATAAACAATATAACAAAGCATCATTTTATTTCCCAAAACAATATATTTGAGATATTATTTGATAGACTAGTAAATGTGGATTAAGGATGTTTAAAAATCTCTAGCCTGGTGGTCAGGACATGAATGGATCAAATCAGCAGATTTGCGAAGTTTTATTTATCTCCACATATATCATAAATAATAATTAGCAAGGTAACTTTGCAGTATAACACATTATATATTTCCTACGATGTATATATGATTTCCAAATTATATACGTAAGTATTAAATAGCAATAAATGTCTCATCTATCTCTATGGCTCTGGCTGAGTCTTTCTCCACTTCTCCCCAACGTGACGTCATCGCAGAATTGCGTTAAAAAAACCGTTAATACCAAAAACGTAAAAAAGTGGTCTTTAAGACCATTTTTGAGACATTTTAAAAATTATACACATATCTTGAGTGATTTATGTACCCATTAATCGACAGTGGTGGTTAACCTGCAACATACACTTTAACTGTAAATGCGATGATATTACAGCTGACTCAATGATTTTTATTTGACTTTATAAACCACTAACAAGTAAAGAAAATCAACTTGTATATAAAATTTGATAAATTCTGTTACAATAATAATAAATACAATATAGACACGTGTTTCATAATATGGTATGTTATAGGCCTATCAAATGTTGAATATAAATGATAATCTTAACTACCCCAATATAAGAATAATGGCGACAGCAGTAAAATTTGGAACTAAATTTAAGATGTATCTAAATCCATATCATTGCAATGTATTGATGAAATATTTTAAATCAGATTGTCTGTATGAGGCTGTTATTTTATAGTTTTATTCTGTAAAAACCAAGATTTGTAAATGTTTAAAGGGGCCATGGGATGAAAATCGGACTTTTTCCTTAATTAAGTGCTATGATTGGGTCCCTAGTGCTGGTATCAACCTAGAAAATTTGAAAAAGATCAACCCAGTATCTTAGTTTTGGTAAACCATTCTCTACAAGCACATGAAAAAATAGGTCGTTGAAATTTGGCTCTCCTTATGATGTCATAAGGAGCTCTTATTATAATAATACCACCCCTTAATCCAACCACAGCACTGCCATTTAGTGCAGAGAAATAAATAATTCACAGAACAATTGAGATTCAATTTCAACAAACCACCATCATTGTGATCAGTGTTTGCACTTCATCCGCTCATGTGCATTTTAAAGGACACACCCAAAACGGCACATTTTTGCACATACAACTACCAAGTGGCAATTTTAACATGCTATAATAAATTATTTATATGGTATTTTGAGCTAAAACTTCACAAATGTGCTCTGGGGACACCAAAGATTTATTTGACATCTTAACAAATTCCTGTGACATGGCCCCTTTAATGTTCATTTAACTTTGAACAAACTGTTGCCAGTAAATAACATACATTTAAATCTACATAAGTTACTGGCAAACAGCTGCATAACTACAGCAAATTTTTTAACAGTGTGATAATAAACCAGTGGTTTAAAATCTGTCATTCTCCCAGGGTTTAACATGATGCTCTATAACGCACACATAATTTGCCATCAAAAATGTTTTGAGTAACATGTCATGTAATAATGTTGGTCAAGAATATGTGTAACATACACTGCTCAAAAAAATAAAGTGAACACTTAAACACCACAATGTAACTCCAAGTCAATCACACATCTGTGAAATCAAACTGTCCATTGACAATCAGTTTCTCATGCTGTTGTGCAAATGGAAAAAACAACCAGTGGAAATTATAGGCAATTAGCAAGACATCCCCAATAAATGAGGTGGTGACCACAGTAGAGGTCGACCGATATGCTTTTTCTCTGGCCGATGCCGATTTTTTTGAAATCAGGGCAGCCGATGGCCGATATGTTTGGCCGATTGTCTATATGTACATAATAATCAAAATGTTCTCATCATTATTAGCAGATATTTTAAATGCAAAAATGTCACTATTTAAGTCAAAGTATTTAAAAATATATGACTGGTCTTTCTGTAGAGTTTTACAACCTCCTCTGCACCATGCATTTATCAGACACAGATATTACCTGACACTCTGTCATCATCTTTCATCAGTTTTTTTATCATGGCTTGTATTGCTTTGTAGGATAAAATCCTTATTTGGTAGACCTGATAAAATATTTATTCATCATAAAGTTAACATAGTAAATGTCTATGGTTTTTAGTTGAGACTGTTATTTAGGGCAAATCTTTCTAAACACATTTACATTCTCATTTCTGAGACGCTATAAGTGACTGATTGTGCTGACAGTGACGTCTTGTGAGTTTAGTGTTGGGACAGATCTGTTGTTTCAACCGTTCATTCAAACGAATCCGTTCAAAGGAGTCAGTTCGCGAATCGGACGCGCTGTGTTCTAATCCAGGCTGAGCAGCGCAAAACTGTAAACAAAGTCTCACTGTAACAACACGAAAAACATTTCCTTTGTGGATATGATTTGTTCTTCCGACCTTTCGCCATCGATTCAGTTTTGTTTTGAGTAATAAAAGCAGGGAGACAGAAAGCGTGCGCGCGCGGCTCTTCTCTCTCTGTCACGCAAACAAAACTCATCATCACTCATTAATCACATGAAATGAGCCTAATCTTTGCACGGACAGTGTACCGCGAGACAAAAGCCCGTCGCGCTGTTGTACTGGCTGCTTAATTCGCGCGATCCCGCCATCATTTAGTAAAGCTGTTTGTGAACAAGGCATGGCTGCACACACACGAGACGGGAGCGATCTGCTTGCTTGCAGCAAGAGGCAGCGTCACGAGTTCTACAACAGCGCTTAAGTGCCCGCAGATGCGCCTGCCTATTAATCGGCCTAATTTTGCAGCAAAATCGGCCAAAGCCGATTTTTTAAAATATGCCAAAAATCGCCAATTAATCGGCTGGCCGATAAATCGGTCGACCTCTAGACCACAGACCACTTCTCAGTTCCTGGCGGATGTTTTGTTCACTTTTGAATGTTGCCGGTGCTTTCACTCTATTGGTAGCAGGAGACGGAGTCTACAACCCACTCAAGTGGCTCAGGTAGTGCAGCACATCCAGGATGGCACTTCAATATAAGCTGTGGCAAAAAGGTTTGCTCTGTCTGTCAACAAAGTGTCCAGAGCATAGAGGCACTACCAGAAGACATGCCAGTACACCAGAAGACGCGGAGGAGGCCGTAGGTGGGCAACAACCCAGCAGCAGGTCCGCTACCTCCCCCTTTGTGCAAGGAGGAGCAGGAGGAGCACTGCCAGAGACCTGCAAAATGACCTCCAGCAGGCCACAAATGTGCATGTGTCTGCTCAAATGGTCAGAAACAGACTCCATGAGGGTGGTATGAGGGCTCAGTGTCCACAGGTGGGGGTTGTGCTTACAGCCCAACACCGTGCAGGACGTTTGGCATTTGCCAGAGAACACCAAGATTGGCAAATTTGCCACAGGCACCCTGTCCTCTTTACAGATGAAAGCAGGTTCACACTGAGCACATGACAGAGTCTGGAGATGCCGTGGAGAACGTTTTGCTGCCTGCAACATCCTTCAGCATGACTGGTTTGGCAGTAGATCAGTAATGATGCGGGGTGGCATTTCTTTGGGGGGCCGCACAGCCCTCCATGGGTTCGCCAGAGGTAGCCTGACTGCCATTAGGTACAGAGATGAGATCCTCATACCCCTTGTGAGACCATATGCTGGTGCGGTTGGCCCTGGTTTCCTCTTTATGCAAGACAATCCTAGACCTCATGTGGCTGGAGTGTGTCAGCAGTACCTGCAAGAGGGAGTCATTGATGCTATGGACTGGCCCGCCCATTCCCCAGACCTGAATACAATTGAGCACATCTAGGACATCATCCACCAACACCACGTTGCACCACAGACTTGTCCAGGAGTTGGTGGATGCTTTAGTCCAGGTCTGGGAGGAGATCCCTCAGGAGACCATCCGCCACCTCATCAGGAGCATGCTCAGGCATCGTAGAGAGGTCATACAGGCACGTGGAGGCCATACACACTTCTGAGCCTCATTTTGACTTGTTTTAAGGACATAACATAAAAGTTGGATCAGCCTGTTGTGGGGTTTCCCACTTTAATTTTGAGTGTGACTCCAAATCCAGACATCTATGGCTTGATAAACTTGATCACCATTGATAATTTGGGGGATTTTGTTGTCAGCACTTTTAACTATATAAAGAAAAAAGTAATTAATAAAATTATTTCATTCATTCAGATCCAGGATGTTATTTTAGTGTTCCCTTTATTTTTTTGAGCAGTGTATATAATTTTACCCAATCATTCCTTGTTCTACTGTAAATTCAGAAATGCAGATGCTGTCCACTCACCATGCCCTACGTCTGTATGGGGTTGTGCTTAAGAGTTTAGCGGTCTGTATAGAATTTTATCAATAAAAATGTTAATTGCTTAAAAGAATTAAACAAATGAGGTTATTTTAAGTATTATTTTCTCTTGTGTATTGATGATTGTTCTTTATTAAAGAATTTTTTTTTTACTCAATTAATCTATGGAAAATCTGTAGAATACTTGATTACTAAAATAATCGATAGCTGCAGCCCTACTATGCACCACCTTCCAGCCTACGATGAAATCATTAAGTAAAATTTGCAACATTAATATTTGTTTTAGTAATGTGGCTAAGGCCCCATAAAAATAGCCTAACAATGCCCATGGTGATTAACACTGTAAATGTTTGTCATATTTTATCTAATATTGTCAAAATTATTCACAGATAATGCTGTTTTTACTAAAATATTGAGGTGCATAAGCTCAGATTAATAAGGCCTATGAGTGTGATTAATTACTTCAAAAAAGAAATGTAAAACCAGTCCTAACTGAAAGAAAACAAGTTGACAAAAAGATAGAATCCAATGTTTGGTGATATTGGAAACACAAGAAGTGTTATAGGGTTTTGAACAAAGCACAAGAGTTAAACTGTCAATTTCTGCTCTTGTAATAGAAATGACATCATGTACTTCACATTAAAATAACATGAATACATGACAATCTCAAATGTGTTTTGTCACTCTGATTTATCAATATGAACTGTTTACTGTCTTCATTTTAGATATGATGGAAGTGAAAGAGGAGAGTCAAGCTGAAGTGGATGAGAAACATCAGATTGTAAAAATAAACCACAATGTTTCACAGAAAGAAACTCTGAAGACAGAAGACATAAAGTGTGAAAATAGTTTCAGAGAAGATGGACGCCCTGAAGATCACAAGAGGACTCACAGTGAGAAGAAACCTTTCACATGTCAACAGTGTGGAAAGAGTTTCAGAAGAAAAGATAACCTGAAAACACACATGAGGATTCACACCGTAGAGAAACCTTACACATGTCAACAGTGTGGAAAGAGTTTCAGATCAAAAGCTGACATTAACCCACACATGAGGATTCACACTGGAGAGAAACCACATGCGTGCCATCACTGTGAAAAGAGTTTTTCAACTGCAGGTAAACTTAAGCAACACATGATGACTCACACTGGAGAAAAACCTTTCACATGTCAACAATGTGGAAAGAGTTTCAGATCAAAAGGTCACCTTAATTTACACATGAGGGTTCACACTGGAGAGAAACCACATGTGTGCCATCACTGTGAAAAGAGTTTTATAACTGCAGCTGAACTTAAGATACACATGAGGTCTCACACTGGAGAGAAAACTTACACTTGTCATCAATGTGGAAAGAGTTTCTCTGCTGAAGGTACCTTTAAGGTACACACAAGGATTCACACTGGAGAGAAACGACACGTGTGCCATCACTGTAGAAAGAGTTTTATAACTGCAGGTGAACTTAAGAAACACATGAGGTCTAACACAGGAGAGAAACCTTACACTTGTCATCAGTGTGGAAAGAGTTTCTCTGTTGAACGTAGCCTTAAGAATCACACAAGGATTCACACTGGAGAGAAACCTTACACATGTCAACAATGTGGAAAGAGTTTCTCTGTTGAAAGTAACCTTAAGATGCACACAAGAATTCACACTGGAGAGAGACCTTACACATGCCATGAGTGTGAAAAGAGTTTTATAACTGCATATGAACTTAAGAAACACATGAGGTCTCACACCGGAGAGAAACCTTACATTTGTTATCAGTGTGGAAAGGGTTTCTCTGCTGAAAGTAACCTTAAGATTCATACAAGAATTCACACTGGAGAGAAACCGTTCACATGCCATGAGTGTAAAAAGAGTTTTATAACTGCATATGAACTTAAGATACACATGAGGACTCACACAGGAGAGAAACCTTATGTTTGTCATCAGTGTGGAAAGAGTTTCTCTATTGAAAGTAATCTTAAGGTACACACAGGAATTCACACTGGAGAGAGACCTTACACATGCCATGAGTGTGAAAAGAGTTTCAAAACAAAATCTAACCTTACCACACACATGAAAATCCACACTCGATAGAAACCATTCATGTGTCAACAGTGTGGATATGCCAACAACATTTAGAAATCAGCTGAGGTCTTATTAATAAAACTGTGCGTAGGATCCTTACTTGACATCTACATGCGCACAAAAGGCCAAGATGTCTGTACTTGTGTTCTTGTGGACTTCTGAAATGTCATCAGTCGCGGCCCAAGTACTGTTCCAATCTCAAGTTTGCATCATGCCAAGTTCAAATAACATGCCCAGATGTGTTTTTGATCCGCTCATTTGATCGAGGATACATCAGGAGGTGACTTGTGTGGACTTGTATCAGCCAAGTTTTCCAGAACTTCAAATCTGTGGTCAGTTAGTAAAGATATTTAAATTTCCTCTGACAATTTTGGATATTTGAGTTCAAGTTGATCAGCGGGCAGTCAGTGTCGTGTACACCGCCGAGTAGGGGTGGGAATCGCTTGGACCCTCATGAATCGATTCTTAGGGTCCCTAATTCGATTCAGAATCGATTCTTGACATACTAATTTGCATATCTGTGATGTCATTACTCCACATTTGCTCTCAAAGCCAAGTTAATGTTTGGCTTTTGCTACTAGTCTCTGAACTGTCATATGCTGTACTTTAATGCAACTAAGAGATAAATAATGTCATTCTTATATACATATATGTCCTGTTTCTGTTGTAAGACATTAAAACCAGCAAAATAGTAATTAAACGTGACATATTAATTCTATATGTTAACCGGAATTAACTTCCACAAACTGACTAACGTTAAGCGTCTAATCATCATCATTATACACAGTGATTGGCAGTATTACTGTATTTATATAATGCAGCGCACCCAGCGACTGAATAACAAACTATGTGCAATTGTGCATATTTTTACAGAAATATATTCATGTTATATCTAAACAGTCAGCGGATGGTTTAGGGCAGGGGTGTCCAATACGTCGATCGCAAAGGCAATGCCGGTAACTGGTGCTCCACGCGCGAAATTGTCATTATGGTCTTTTAGAGTAATTGTGAAACACGCAGGTCTTTTTGAGTTGCTGCGCCTTATGTTTCAAATGTGTTTTGCCAGGCCATTGCAGCTCAGTCGTTTTTAACTTCCACAATTAACAAGGATGCGCATTCTTGTCTCACGCAGGAGTTGATCCACGCGCATGGTGTCTGTGTGTGAGCGAGCAAATGAGAGAGGGAGAGAGGCGGCGTAGCGCTAATTTGTATGCTTCTGATACTGTTGTAATTTTCTAGTTTGTTTCACTAAACCGCATCTCCACTATTTTAAGGAGTACTCGACATGTACTCAAGGATTTTTTTTAAAACTCCTCAAAAAGAATAGAGATATATGCAGTATAGTCCTAGAAGCATTTAAAGGCTCTCTAAGTGAATCTGCGAGACGTTAGTTATTGTTGACGTTTGAAACTGTTTTCAAACAGACGGAGCGTAGCTAATGCTGCGTTCCAGAGCCCATCCAAGCCAGTGGGATGTAGGACTTATCCTACCTCCAACTAGGAAAAGTGCACTGGAATGCCTGTCGAAGTGGAACCTCCTACCGGCGAACTCGGGGGAGTTCGACCTACCCCGACTTCAGAAAAATAAGTCGGAGGACAATGGCGGCGCCCATAGTTCGCGTCGTCGTGAGAGAAAATCTTCAAGGAATAGACTATAAATTGTACTTCTCTGCTCGTAGGGTTGTTTTAGACACTGTAATTTTAACACAACTTATTTTTTTATATTATGGCGTGATATTATGTCGTTATTATCTGTTATCATGAAACTACGGTAAAAATATACCAAGTTACTTACAGACATGCAGCGCTTTTATATAATGGCTCCAGAACACTTTGTAAAGATGTTTAACTTGATGTTTTACTGTAGTGTGAACTGCACAGTTCGGACCGATGTTTAAAAGTCATGTAGTCTGTACGAGCCTTAAGAAGACCGGTCGGTCGTCCATGTTTTCTGTTTACGTTCCACTTCAAATGCCTGGAACGCTTTGAAGTAGGAGCTAGGACACTTCAAGAAGGATGGGTCCCACGTCCCACTGGTTTGGATGGGCTCTGGAACGCAGCATAACTCCTCCCCCTCCCTTCCGGGCTTTCATGAACTCGCCCAACCCTCACCCCCAAATGCTTCTTGTCGTTAATTGGCTGGAATACTTTGTTTTGTTTTGTGATGCTAGGTTTGGCCACTTGTTAAAATTGCCGTTTGTGAAGCCTGGGCTGTCTACAGAGATCGCGTTTTTTTACAGTTTGATCAGCGGACAGGCAGCAAGCAGATAGTGAGGAGATGTTTCCGGTATGTAACAAAAAATGTTTTATGGTCTAAAACGCTTCAATTCGCTTAGAGCGCCTTTAAAATTTTCTTTCTCTTCTGCTCTTGTAAGCTTCGCTTGGTGCTCTTGCAGTGCGCGCTCTCTTAAGTTGTCCGTGTGCATCACCGCTCCCCCAGTTGAGTTCTGCCTTTTGTTTATGATAACGTCACGTTATTATTTTGTAAAATAACATATAAGAATTGATTCTTGACATTTGTGAATCGTTTCAGAATCGGCCCACGTCCGAATCGCGATTCATCTAAGAATCGACTTTTTGTCCCACCCCTACCGCCGAGGGCAGATTCATCTCTGCAAATCATTCTGAAATTTCCTGCTGGCTCTGCCCTTCAGTGTCTGATGGTCAAACATGAAATATTCCCTTTGGATATATCTGCCATTTTTCTGTCTCTTTATTATTCATATGAAGTCTGTTATTTGTTGTTTTCATTTTAACTGATGTTAAAGTTAAGTTTCATAACTTAAATCACATATTCTATAGAATCTTAATACTGAATCACTGCCTTTGTATTTTAACTAGATTTTTTACTTGTGTTTACTTCATGTTGTACAAACATTTTGTACTTTTTTAATAAACGTACACTGAAAAAAACAACTTTTTTACAATTTTTAAGTAAAATTTACTGCTTTTTTATAAGTAAAACTTACCTACTAAAATCAAATAAAATTTACTTAAAATTGCATGATAAAACATATGTTAAATAATTAATTAAATGTTACTTAATTATTTTATATAGAAGTTAGATTTATTTAAATCGTTTAGATAAGTCTATTTTTTTTTTTTTTTGAAAATTGAAGCATTGCTGTCCTAATAATATTAATAATATCTGTTTGTTATTTTCTTTAACATATTCCTATGGACCTAGTTATTTTAAGTGTTATAAATGGCATTATAACACAAAATTCATGACTGACAACAAGTCAGTCATTGAATAAACTTGATTCGGAACAGAAACTCACACAAACTGTGTTTCTGACATGCATTATCAGCACTGTGGAGAGAATTACAATGCAATGTTCTGAACAGGGTTCATGTAAAGAAACACTGATCACCTGAACGGTGACTTCACAAAATTATTATTTACAACAAAACAACATCAATAATATAAGAGCTTAAACCTTTATGACATTTTGCTAACAAATATTTAAGTAGTTAAAGTTCTTATCAGTTCTTATTCTGTGATAAAGGTTAAAAAATAGTTCGTTTTTTCAGTGTATGTGTGGTCTGATTGCGGTGAAATTTTGGCATTTTATTGTGGTCTTGTGTGTTGCCGCAAATAGTATGCCATACAGAACCGTTTGCCACTGAATCTGCATTAATTACGACAGTGGGGTCTCTGGCCTTAGTCAAACGGGTTGGCATGTATATGGTCAGGTTGTGGTGAGATTGTGGCGTTAGAGATTGAGGTTAGGTCATGTCAAGGGTTTATGCACCGAGTTACAAGAAAGGAGCATCTTCAGGAGATTAAAGGGCTGAGGAGTAGTGTGGCAGAGGGTCACTCAATTGACCATCCCACAGAGTCTCATGAGTGCCTCAAGTATGCATTAAGGGAAATCAACATCAAGACCTATACAACAGATCTATGACCAGCACCTGTATATACAGATGGTTCTAAAGATTCTGCCTCTATGAGAACTGTTTCTGCAGTGAATATCCCTACATTTCAATGCAATATCAGCAAAAGAATAACTGATAATGCTACCCAGAATCATGTAGATGCGTATAAATAGCATGAAGTGTGAAAATTGTGCAATACATACGCCAAATTCCAATTTGGCATGCATATGATACAACAATCCTTCCCATTCACTTAAATGGTGCATCTTTTTTTGTCGTTTTCTTTATTGGTTTCTTAAAATTTTTTACATTTTTTTTAAAACCATTTTTGCTTGGGTTTAGGGTTAAATTTCAGATTTGCTGAAGGAAGTTATTTAATATACAGATTTCTCCATGTTTTTGTCTATATTTAAGCCATGGTCCTTTAGAGCTGGGATTAGAATTGGGATTAGGATTATGATGTCATTTTTATATAACAAGAAGTTGTTCTAAACCCAAGCGAATCTGGTTTAAAAAATAGAAAAAATAGAGAAACCAATAAATAAAATGTCAAAAAGAGATGCACCATTAAAGTGAATGGGAAGGACTGGCGTATCATATGCATGCTGTAAAACAAAATTATGAGGACGTTGAAGGTCTCACTCTCAATCAAAAGTAGTTTATCCAATTGAAGCAGTAGCAAAGTACATGAAGCACTCAGGGATCATTGGAGTTGGAGTGAACCCTGAACAAAATCATTCTTAACATTGTATACAGTTTGAAATCTGTTTACCCATCCCTAATGCTAATGCTGTACCCTTTGAGATCTAAAGCAAGAATACCCATGTAAATGGCCATTCTCACTCTTTGTACTCATTTCCAAATGCTAATGCTGTACCCCTATAACAGTGGTTCTCAAACTTTTCAGTGTGTGGCCCCCATTGTATACGGTGCATTCCTTCAGGCCCCCCCAAAGAAAATTTACGACAATAAATGGCAAGACGCATGCCCTGCTAAAAAAACAATAGACAACGTCACAGAAATTCTATTGGTTTTATTGGGAATTTTATTGGTTCTAACTACAGTATATTGGTTTTTGTTGGTCTCTAATGGTATGTATTGGTTCTATGTATTGGTTCTAATGGAATATGGCCCAAAATACACTACAGTGTAGTGGTTTTAATGGTAAAAGCTAATGGTTTCTATTAGTATTTTAATGGATACCATTAGAATTTTCTATAATGGTTTTATTGTGTTTTTCAGCAGGGGGAATATTGATAGCAAGAGCAGAAATCTTAATAGCATTTATCTACTTGTTGGAAATGGAAAAAGTGCATTTAAGAACAGAAAAGAAGATATTACGATCTTTGAGTCAGACAGTCTGGCCTAAATAATTCCATTTTTAAAATAAGAAAGCATGCAACTGGTAAATGCAAACATTGTAATCAAACAGAGAGAATAGAATAGAGCGTATTTTATGAAAAAATGGGCTTAAAACTTTTTGGAATGTAATTTAGAGCAACAGAAGTATAATAGAGCCATTATAGAGGGTTTTCACGACGTGCATCAGAGCGGAAGTCGCCATATTGGAGGCACTCCACATCACAAGAGAGCACAGGCACTGATGTATATCCCGAATATCGTCAAGGAAAATTTATTGCCGTGTTTGAGGTTGTATCAATAGGACAGATCGAGAAAAAAATTTGGAATATCGACTTTCAAAGTTATTAAAAACCAGGGAAAGGAATACAAGAAATGATCAGAGGAGGAGCTTGTGGTTGGCAAAGCTCAGGAAAAGTATTGTACTAGAAATATGATTGAAGTACATAAAGTATAAAACAAGTATGCTTCTACTTGTTGTGCTTTATTGAAAGATTATTATAATATGTACCGGTAAGTATACTTTTAGTGTATGCACAAAATGTACTTAAACACAACTAAAATTTGCAATGCGTTAATGCTTAATTGGTCTTAACAAATTTTCTATTGTTATAACATTTTTAATAGTAAATGGTAAAGACAATTATTGCCTTTATTGTTTTACTGTGTGCTTATTTTATTGTAAAGCACTTTGGTAGGACACTGGCTATTTTAAATTTGCTATATAAATAAAGCTGACATTATGCAACTGAAGGAAGAATTGCCGTGTCATCACGAATCCAAGAGGAGGGAGCTAACTCGTAAGGATCTGCACCGTCTATAAATTGTAATTTCTCGAAATATCGTGCCTTTTATGTCCCTATATGCCTTTGCATCTTGGACGCGTTTTCTGTTGTTTAGACATGTATACATTCACTTAAAGTATCCAAAGCGCACAATACTCAATTGTACTCCGTTCAGTTCTTTACACCGAGTGCCTCCACAATGGCCGCGCATCCGGGTTACCGCCCAGAACATGACGTCTGTGAAAACCTCTATGAATGAATGAATGAATAATTTTTATTATTGTGTCTTTCATACTACTGTAGGCCCAGCTCTAATCTTGTAAGACACCAGCACCAGCATAAAAAGAACAATTATCAAACAGTAAGCACAGCTTACATGAACTAATTTGAATAGGCATGTCTGTCGCCTCTTCCACGCTTTACAAACAAAAGTAGCCAATTTAAACACATCATGATTAAACAACCATTTCATCTTATCATCATCACTAATCCAAAACATTTCAGGGTTTTTAACAAACAATTTACTAATTAGTACATTTCTAAAATCATCATAACGTGGGCAATATAACACAAAATGAGTTTCATTTTCAACCTCTCCTAACTCACACAAAGTCTGTCCTCTTCCGGAGTTTGAGTGAACCTACCAGTTTCTAAGGCCAGGGGAAGGATACCAGTTCTCAGTTGAGCCATCAAAGATCGTTGATTTCTTGTCAAGTTTGCCTTTACACATAACACTGTTCATATAACTCTTTAATTTGTATGTAAAAAGTTACACACTCCAGTTCACCAGGTGGCGGCAGTGCACCAAAAGTTGGCTTGCTAACCGCCATAAAACTCCAAAAGAAGATTTGAATGAAAGGATCCGTAAAGGATTTGAAGCCTCGCGAATCGGTCTTTAAAGCGGTCATCGTCTGATGTCTTCATCCACGTGTAAATGTTCGCTTTGCACTGAAATAATTAATCCGTCTTCGATTATTTTATTGGTTTGTCAACAGAAGACATTATTTATTAATACACTAACCGTTAGCAGTGAGATGAAGTTGAAAATCTGACCCGGACTCACTGTTGTCTCTGGAGCAGGGATTCATTGTCCGGACAGCGTCATAAACATCTCCTGACTCATACAGTTGTGTACTTTGAGGTAGGGCTGCACGATTCGGAGAAAAAATCTAATTGCGATTTTTCTGATCAAAATTGCGATTCGCGATTTAAAGTGCGATTCATTAGTATATAATAAAAGGGGTACATCCAGGTTTGTTGTGGTGGTTTTAATAGCACCAAAGAAAGATGCTGTGCTACTGTTTATTTAAAACCTCTTAAACATTGTACCAAGTCTGCAGGACTTTGCTATTCTGCAGACAAACTTTTTTTAAATTTAAATTTTTTTTTTGAAAGTTTTATTTAAAATAACATATAGGCCAATGTATTTTGGCTGTCACTACAACAATGCATCTGACAAGCAAATGTTTAGTATTTCTTTTAATCATAAGACTATACTCATCTTGTTTTACTTTTCAGGCATCTGTAATAAATGTAAATATATTAGTTATTTGAATCTATGATTTAACATAAGCAAAAAATACAAATAAAAGACTGCACAGTCCTCACTGTAGGATTTTAAATGTGGAGCTGCAGAAGCTTGTTCAGTTAAGAGTAAGGAGTGATTTTAATTTTTGGTGTGTAATAAACATTTCTGACACAGAAAGCACCAGGTTACTGTCACTTTAAGACACAAGACAGCTTTAAAACTGCTCTGCTTCAATATAGCCTACTGATAAACATCCAGCTGTTTATGTTCACTTAGACAAGAAAGAAAACTTAAGTTTAGTGGTCACGCGTGTGCTGACTGCTCTCTGTGTGCGCGCTTCATGAACCCTCATGCCTGTAAATATTCAAAGCGGTGCAGATGTGCGCATGCAAGAAAGTATAATGTACCTGTTTCGTCTGCTGTGTTCCGGGCTTTAATGAAACCTGCTTATAGGGAATGTTAATGTACGTCACCGCAGTGTTGCATTATGGGACGTGGGCGCCATGTTTAGAGGCACCGACGACCGCTATGCCATTTAATTCTGGGCATGTTAAGCTAAAACTAGGTAAATTTGAAGAAAAACGGAAGATATCGAGAAGTTGAAAGAACAAGAGAAGGGACCCTATAGGGAGAAACTAAATGCTACTGCCAAAAAACTTTATTTGGAGAAATAAACAACATAGATCCATGATTTAGCAGCCCAAGACTGGATTACGGACCTCCGCTTACATATCTGGTCAATTACCTTGTTTTTGCAGGACTTTATTTACACTTTGCAGGAGTTTAAGAGCTATAAATCCCTTCAAGCTTATAGTAAAGTGACACTTCTTCTTTTGGAGTCTTATGGTTGGCAAACCAGCTATTTACTGACAATGTGTTAATACCTACGTACCTTAATGATTCTATAAAATAATTTCTCCGTTGTATTCTGCGCGATGAATTAACACATGTTCAAAAGATGGCACTTCTGTTTTGGCCAAGTTATTAAAACAAACAAAATGCTAAATATTTAGCTAACGTTGTTATTTAAAGAGTCACAAGCAGTGGGTTTGAGCAGTTGCATTTATTTAATAAAAAATATGTGTTACAATCGCCAAAATTGTCTAAATATTTATTTTTATAACTCATGTGTTTAGGGTGATCAGAAATGAATGAATGAATCAATCAATAACTTACATTTGCAAGTTAGTTTGACAGTGTTAGCATAAAAACAAGACAATTTAAGTGGTTCTGCTTTTATTAATCACAAATTACTGAATGACTGAAAATGCAGCGAACACACTCTCGCTGATGCAGGGATTTTTTTTGAAAAGTAAACGTTTTTCTCCTGATTACAGCATGCAAACCACGCGATCCGGCGTCTTTTCGTCAGCTCCTGCACCGGCTTCCTTTGTTTTTTCCACGAATAAAAGCTGGAAAAACGTATTCCGTTGTTCAGTTTCCTCCCTGAACGATCGCGTGACTTGCTTGATCGAGCAGTACTGACCAAACATATCGAAGTTTATTAAAATCTCGACAGAAAATACAAAAACAACCTCCAATACATGAACTCAAATACAGCGGGATAGGACGCGTGCCTGCAAAGATGGCGGATTACACATAATCCAACACAGCGTGACGTCAACTCCACATTCCCTATAGTCTGATGAGGCGCTTGTCATTGTTTGCGATGCATGACGAGAAACGGACGTATATACACCTTTCTTTAAGTCCAACATTACACAAAAGGGAAATGTTTTCGCGCATTTCTTTCCTTTCATTTGTCGGTTAATGAGTTATAATGCGTTTTTAAAATGACTGAATCCAAAATCTGCCAACTTCATGGCATTCCGCGTTGTGCAGTTAATTCCATTTGTATGCATTTCGCGATTCTGTCCGTGTTTTCCGCATCGCGGAAATCATATGGCCGTACACTTTGTTGAGGAGTTGAACTGCTGCTCGCGCTCATGTTTTCCAAATGGTGTGATGACGTGTAGTCAGCACCTCAGTGTTCATGCACTCTATTGGTCTAAACGGCATCAAACGTAAAATGCGCATGAAGCGAACTGTCAAAAACTGCGTACTAGATGATTGTTATATTTAATAGTTTTGAATCGAAATAATCGCATTTCTTGCGATTCGAAAATCGCATCCATTCACATCGCGATTTCGGTTTAAAAACGATTAATCGTGCAGCCCTACTTTGAGGTAATGTCCAGCACGTTTAATAACAATATTATTAAATGTTTTTACACAGTATTATGAACCAGTTTACTGTGGATATCGAGGATACAGGATACTGTATTTATCGTTTATTATTTTAGTTCTTATTTACCTTTTATATGTAGTAACGTTAGGGGAGAGGGGAGTACAAACTAAGGCTTTTTTTACTTTGGCTTTATCATTCAAAATATATGCGTTAGATTTAATATTTTTTACACAATGTCCCTGTCCTGGAAACTGCCCCTGAAGTTTGTTTGTGGGATCTACCGTTATCGTACACCGGAAGTGTCAGGAGTGCAAACCTCAGTTGGGGTTCATTGAGAACAGAGGGTTTGTTGTAACTAGGGATGCACCGATATGGAAATTTTGGCTGATACCGATAACTCTTTATATTTGGGGGCCGATAACCGATAAATAGGCCGATAAATATTCATATTATTTTCACAATGATAAACTCCCAGACCGCGGGCATCTTGACTTTGCTCTAGACTAGCATACTCTTCTTAAGCCCGCAACACGTGTCATCTTCATGCTATGTCACAGAAAGCACCAATCAAAACTCCACATGGCCAGCAATGAGCAAGTGAAGTGGTTCAACAAACCAAAATAATCCATCACTTATCGGCTTTCATTTATTGGCCTATTTTTGCTATCAGACAGATAACCGATAATATAAAAAATAAGCAGTTATTGGCCGATATCGATATGTCGGCCGATATATTGTGCTCCTTACGAAAATTAACCATGGTTTTACTACAGTTAAGACCAAAAAACCATGGTTAGTGTAGTAAAACCATGGTTTTGCTCATAGTAATCAATTGACCAAAAAACCATGGGTACTACACTTTTACCCCAATAAAACCATGGTTAATTTTCATAAGGGGCATCCCTATTAAAAACACATTATTCATTCAATTTCTGTTTACAAAGGTGGATGTTGTATCTGCCTATACATTCATCAATGATCCATCTAACCGTTCTTGTATTATGCATCAATGCATAAATAGATTTTTTTAAAGGCAAAAATGATAATTGTTGTGAGTTATTTCCCCTGATATTGTATTAACAGTTCACGTTATCATTTTGATGAATAGTATTTTTTCATTATCATTATCATTGTATGCCTGAGGTCTAATTGGAACGCTGTGTGACAACTAACCCCGCTGTGTAAAAATGTTTTCAATCCCAGCTATCAGTTATTAGGAGAAGGGCTGCACGATAATGAGACCATATGCAATGACGATATTGTAATGGTCGTGACCGCTGTAATGCATTTACGGTAAATAAGGGTACTCCCATATGCATTTACGGTAATCCAATTATATAGGGGGATTACGGTAGTAAGCATGGACGTAATTCCCCTATATAATTGGATTACCGTAAATGCATATGGGAGTACCCTTATTTACCGTAAATGCATTACAGCGGTCATGACCATTACAATATGTCTTGCGATTAGGGATGCCACAATTCTCAATACATTATTGAACCGTTCGGTTCGACCCCCACGGTGCAATACGCGCACGTGAATTGCGGTTTTTCGGTTTGTCCATCCAAATCTATCAGTTTTATATTCCCTGCACTTTTGTTAATGTGCGCGTCCGCATGATCTGCACGCTTATAAATGACACAGCGAGTTGATATCCAGTCACTGTGCGCTACCTGCGTTAACTCTGCTTGAACTCTGCTTGCAATGCTGGTGTCAGATTTCATTCGCGTGCGCGCACACCCAACAGAAATACGACAACAAAAAGCAGCAGAACGACTGTCTTTTAAATCTGAGGTGTGGATTAATTACTTGCGCGTGTAGATTACATACAACATCAATGTAAAGATGCAAGTTCGCGTGGGGCAATGCGAATGATGCAAATTGGGCTTGTTATTGATGCAAACGCGCGTTATTTGCCTCAAACACGTCTTCCGTCCTCAAAAAGTTCAACTCAAGAAGAGAATGCGGATCATGCTAAAATAAATCCCACCAGTAATCTTGATTGAGGAACGCATTTTTAGTTTCTACCCAGACAGCATGATGTTGGATTTAACAGTAGTGCAGTAAGGTATAGCCTTCATTTACAATGTAAAGTTTAATTTACTGAGTACAGGTATATAAAATGGCCAATTTATGTAATGTAATGAATACACATGTTCCCCAGTTTGAATAGGATATCATTTTTATATGTCTTTATTTAATTATATCTTATATTATTGTATCAATACACTAGAAATGTGTACCATGATTTTGCATTTACATAAAATAAAGAGAACTGCAATTAAAACCAGTATTTTTGCTTCTTAACATCTCACTGTTCCTGTTACCTAAGCATAGAATAATTAAAAAACACTTTAATAGGCCAAGGCATCAGAACCGAAACCGAAAACCGCGGACAAGAACCGAAAACTGTATTGAACCGTGAACTAAGTGTATACTTGCGATATGTCTTTCTTGGAAAAATTATATTTTTATTTGCTTTAATTTTATCATTTAGATAAGTAATGAAATAAACAGGTAATTCATATTCTAAATATGTAATTAAATCTAATTCAGGCTAAAAGAACTCTGCTATACATCATGTGACAAACAACTAGGAATGTGTGACCATAACGCAGTACTTTGATTTATTGAATATTTATATTAATTTCATAAATCCAACCACTCCAAACTCTCTTTGCTTTCTCTTTGACATGAACAAAGCTGAATGAACTTTACTGTTACTTTACTGCAATACTTGTGAAGATGACCTCCTTTAATAGGGATTTATTAACATTGTGAGAGGTGTAGAAAGACTAACTTTATACAATAATATGTATAGTATTAGGGGTTGCTAAAATGTATAATGTTTTTGTAATCTGGGTGAGTCCTGATTCATTTTCAATGCAGGAAAACCCTGCTGCAATCATCAGGTCATGTCTGAATCATTTCACTTTGACATGCATAACTAACTTCTATTCAAAACCTTGATCACTCGATTTAAATAAAATGAAAATGTTGATTTAAATTAATTTTAAGGAAAATCTCCCAGGTCTACACCAAACATAGATTCAGATTCTGTAATTATTGCTTGAGAAAACATTCTGAAGTGAAACTTAAAAAAGTCTGAAACAGATGGTGAATGTTTTACTGACATTAAATGTTTTAATGTCTCTTCTTTCATCTCTAGTTCACACCCATAGAGTGAAAGTGATTGAGACCTTCAGTGAAGCTCCTCCTACAACAATCCACCAATAAATGCTGGAGTCAAACACACAGAGAAATCACTCCATGTGTGACAACTGAAATCTTCATGACATAATGTTGATGCTGGTGAAAGAGGAGCTTGAGAAGATGACAGATCCACAACCATGCAGAATAAAGGAAGAAGATACTGAGGAACAAATAGGTTGGTGTCTTTTTTTCAATCTTCATCTTTGAGGGTTGAGGAATAATCATGAAAACATGAGTGGAAAATAAACTAAAATCCATGAGATGATATCCAAAACAACCTTCAGTGGATTGAATGACTGTGATCTCTGGGAATTGATCCATGTGCACTGAAAAAAAAATCCTTTCAATTTACTTAATTTTAATGTGTACATCGGTCCCACATGATACATAAACATATGTACATACATAAAGGGGCAATTTCCCAAACAGGTTGTAGATTAATCCAGGACTAGGCCCTAATTGTATTAGGATATTTTTTTTTTACAAAAAAAAGTTTACAAACAAACCTACCTTACAAAAACAACACTGGAGTACGTCTTGAGACAAAACAATGGCACTGATATATGTCAAGATATGTCAGTGCAATATGTTTTCAAATTAAGGCATTGCAAAAATCTGGGACTAGGAAAACCCCCATCTGTGAAACTGACCCAAATGTTTAAAATAGTTACTATCACAGTAGATTTAGAAGTGCTAAAGCACAAACACTGCATTCCAAAGAGACATGCAAAACAGTAAGTACTATTATTTTTTAAATGGATTTACAAACTGAAAAATATCAATCCTTAAGAAAATCAGAGCTACAGCATTTGTATAAACTGTTATTCAAAGATTCAACAAAAACAAAATACAACAACCATTTCCAAAATCGACTCTGAGCAGCAAACTGTTAATGTTTTTGTAGGAGCCTAAATGCAGTTATTTGATAAATAATTTTTAATTTATGTGTTAAATAGTAATTTTCATGATTCATTTGTGTGGAGGAAATTGAAGGGCATATTTACAGTATTTACAGTTTAATGCAGTTAATATTTACAGTTATGCAATGAGTTAATTGTGTAATTATCTCAAATGTATGTGGATTATTTATAGTGCATTTATTATTTGGGGATATTTTGAGAATAATAATAATCACTTTTATTTACTGTAATATTCCTGTGCTGAAGTTTTTGTTCCAAGTAAAGGATACAGTTTTTTCTACGAGTGGTATTGTGGATTATTGGATGTGGATTGTGGACGAAGGGAGTGGATAAAGCGTCAAGCTAGGGCTTCATCTATTGGAAATCTACAGTTTTAATAAGAGAAAACACTTAAAACAGATAAGTCGAAAATGAGCAACACAGTCTTTCTGATCCTTTCACTGAAAGAAACTGTTCGTTAAAGTACTTTTTTAAAAGTTACTCTCAATGCACTTCCATTAAAATCTTTTGGATTTCTTCAAAAATAAAGCAGAGATCAGGATAGCTCGGGTTTAAGGCATACATCAGCTCAAACAACATGGCAAGATGCAGTGTTGTAATGTAATGAAGTAAAAATACTTTGTTACTGTACTTAAGTAGAAATTTCACGTATCTGTACTTTACTTCGCTATTTAAATTTATGTCAACTTTCACTTTTACTCCACTACATTTTCTAGATTAATGTATACTTTTACTCCGATATATTTCCACTAAGCAAAATCAAGAAATGTGTGCGACCTCAAAAAAGGAGGTTTTGGCGAATCAGTGCTTCTAGATTGATTTACGCTCCGCACACTCTATTTCACGCACACTCTATTTTAGCTTAGTGTTGCCAAAGGATGAGGAAGCACAACTCTAACTGCAATGAAAGCACCTACTGGAGGACCTCCCGTTATCGTAATCGACCACCCCGACGATGAACAGGGTGAGAAAGCTAACGTTATACATTCGTGGCCGTATTTTCTAAGAAATGTTTTTGTACATTGGAATTAAAGATTCCCGATTACAGAATAAAGTGCCTCTTATGCCTACCAAAAATCACTTACATTTTGTCATTTAAAAACTCCCCTTCCAACCTGAAGAATCACATCAAGGTGCTTTAAATTAATAGTTGTTAAGTAAAGCCACAATGTCAATGTGATTAAACATTAGTTATCATAAGCCGTATTAGATAATTATCTGTCTAATGTGATGGCCAGGCGCACGTTTAATAAACGTCAACGTTAACGTTACACCGCTGATTTTCCCATGGATTTATTTAATTCACAGAGAACTCTCAACTGAAACACGCTTAACTGTTTATGGTAACATTATAGCATAACTGCCGGCCGAATATTCCCTCCGGTAGGCTAATGTTAGATTGAGAAATATTTTTTAAAAACTGCTATGTTAATCAGTGGCAGGTTATAAAGAAAGTGTTAAGGACTGTATTCACGTCTTCAAAAGCATCATACGTTTTGTCAAACTTGAGATTTTCTTTTATGTTAATTAACTTAAAACTCAGTGGTTATAGGTAGAGGTCTACACGGGTCCAAAAATTCCTACCCGAACCCGATCAGACCCGTAAATGTGCTACACTGAACCGACCCGGACCCGTCTGTTGTTTTGAAAGCTGGACCCGGAACCGACCCGGACCCGTCTATTATTTAAAAGCTGGACCCGGATCCGACGTGGACCCGTCTATTATTTAAAAGCTGGACCCAAACCCGTCCGGGAAGACACAGACCCGATCGGCAAATATTCTTTAGCCAAATGTTATTAATAAGTCAATAAACAAGTAGCGAAAATTAAACTTTTTGTCTTACCCATAACGTCAGAAGTTAGTCTTCTCCCTCCTTGTACCTGACTGTGTGTGATGCACAATCCTTATTTCCAAGAAAGTTCCATCCATGTTATTCCTCTCTTGACGATTGAAATGTTTAATGCTTATTCCAGCTTTAAAAGTCCACTTTGTTGTGTATCGGGTCAACTTGCTTAATAATGTTTGCCCATTTGGATAATAACGATTGCTCGTTCAGTGTCATAGCTGCTTTCGTTAGCTTTACTTTGCTATCACCTCTGTGCTCTTTGAGCAGAGTCATGAAAACTGTAGATATAACAGCAAGACGTTCAATTTATAATATTATTATAAAAATTAGAGAAGTCACGTCAGTGCAAAATGCGCGGTACGGCGGAATAGGTCCCGCCTTCTAAATAAAAGAGCCAATTGTCAAAGGTAAAGTCATTGCGTCTCACTGCAGAAGCTCCTGACTGGTAGCCAGAGAAACATTACAAGAGCGCATGCGCGTTAGCTGCCTGGTTGGAGCAACCAAATATAAACTTTTTAACGCAACTTTAGCGTCATAGAAAAAATGTATGCGACAGTTCATCTAAGTTTTTGTTGCTGGAGAAATATTTTATTTAAATGTGAGTGTGTGTTCTCCGAGTCCGATCGACCTCGGGTATTACCCACAATGTTAAACAGACCCGGACCCGAAGTAATAGATTGAGACCCGACCCGGCTGATCATTTAAAATATAGACCCGAACCCGTACGGGTCCCGGGTCGGGTCCCGGGTCTCGGGTCTTCCGTGTAGACCTCTAGTTATAGGATAATGTTGTGCTAATGTTATACATTGTGAATGTACCCTTGCATTGTTGATCAAAGTCACAGTGCTTTCATTGCCACACAAGGAGTTGGCATTTTTTTTCTTAGTAGAGCAGCTAACTTTAAGGGATACTCCACTTTTTTCAAAAATATGCTCATGTTTTGAAAGAAATAAGTTATTATGTATTTTTCATTTTTACCTGAAGTTCATGCAAAAGTGAAATTTCTGCTTTTTTATTTGATGTCAGCTCTAAAAATATGCTGTTTGCTCTTTGAACTTAAGAGAATTGTGCTTTAAAAGTCCTGGAAAAGACAGATTTTTATTTGATGATTGAGTTTAAGAAGATAATGGGAACCCTGAATATGCTTTACTATAAGAAAGCCACAATAAAGTTCACAATCAAAGTTCTAACCGCTTGCTTTAAAAAAAAAAAAAACGTTTTACTTTTACTTCAAATACTTAAGTACCGTACATTAAATATCAGAAAATTACTTTTGATACTTTTCACTTCTACCAAACTCTTTTTCTAGTACAATACTTGTACTTTTACTCAAGTATTGCTTTCTAGTACTTTATACAACACTGGCAAGATGTTGCAACACCTTCATGGCTTCCAGGACTATACAAAGATCCTCTTCTTCATCACAAGAAACATGTTGATTGAGAGCACAAATCCCAACAGTGGTGTCTTCAAATGTTGTCTTCAATATTTATTTTGAGGAATGTTTGCAACCAAACTGTTCATGAGCCCCATTCACTTTCATAGTATTATTTTTCCTCTCTATAGAAGTGAATGGGGCTCATGATTGGTTTGGTTACAAACATTCCTCAAAATATCTTCCTTCGTGTTCATCAGAACAAAGATATTTATACAGGTTAAACAACATGATAGGGAGTAAGTGATGAGAATTTTTATTTTTGGGTGAACTACCCCTTTAAATCTTACCAGGTCTTTTAATGACCCGTGTGCCAAAAGATGTTGCAACTAAAACATACTAAATGTTCTGTACTTCCAACAATGTTTACACATTTTTATGTCTATGAATCTATATTACTTCTGTCATTTGATCATTGATTGTCTTTTTGCTAGCTGTCCTCCTTTCTGATAGAAGAGTTTACACATGCGGTCTCACACCGGAGAGAAACCTGTCATCATAAGTTTCTCTTATGAAAGTTACCTTAAAATACATGCAAGAATTCACACTGGAGAAAAACCTTACAGATGCCATGAGTGTGAAAAATGTTTTTAGAAGCCAAAGTAACCTGATGACACACATAAGAATTCACAAAGAAGAGAAACTTCATGCGTGTCTTTAGTGTGGAAAGTGTTTCAGTATGGAGTGTCATCTTAAGAAACACATGATAACTCACAGCGAAAAGAAACCTAACGCTTCTTCCATTTTCGAATGATTGCTCCAACAGTGGACCTTTTTTCACCAAGCTGCTTGGCTATTCCTGTAGCCCTTTCCAGCCTTGTGGAGGTGTACAATTTTGTCTCTAGTGTCTTTGGACAGCTCTTTTTTGTCTTGGTCATGTTAGTAGTTGGATTCTTACTGATTGTATGGGGTGGACAGGTGTCTTTATGCAGCTAACGACCTCAAACAGGTGCATCTACTTTAGGATAATAAATGTAGTGGAGGTGGACATTTTAAATGCAGACTAACAGGTCTTTGAGGGGCAGAATTCTAGCTGATAGACAGATGTTCAAATACTTGTTCATACAAAGCTGTATCATACAAATAAATAGTTAAAAAACGTATTCTAGATTATGTCATAGGACATGCACCTACGATAACAATTTCAGACCCCTCCGTGATTTCTAAGTGGGAGAACTTAAATAGCGGGGTGTTCAAATACTTAAGGGCGATTTATAGTCGTGCGTAGGCTATCCGTAGCCTGTGCGTAGCTCTGCGTAGCTGACGCCCACCTCACAAAAAATTTAACAGCGCGTCAGATCTACGCGGACCGCAAGCGCTGTGATTGGTCCACCAGAACCCCTCCCGTCAGGTAAAAAAACTGCGTCATAGGTATTTCCGTTTGTGACGGTGAAAACAAAGAAGAGCCAAGTTGAGGAGCGATTTAACTCAAAATGCATCAAAAGTCGCTGTTTATTTACTTGCATCATTGCTGGTCTTCTCAAATTATACACAACAAGTTGCTGTTTCTTCTTCGTTTGTGGGTTAACTTGCTAAGCTTCTTCTTCTTTCACGTTTGTGCTGCTACTGTGGTTACACGCGTGGATACTGCCTACCAGCGGTCGCGCGTGTGTTTGCACGTCGACGCGGACGACGACGCAAAAGTATAAATGAAAACCGACGCGGAACCTACGCCGTAGGACCTACGCACGACTATAACGAGCCCTTTATTTTCCTCAATGTAGATTTTTTTAATGTATGGGAATGTAGTTTAGTTTGGGTCGGGCCAGCTCACCTCACTTTGGCGTGGTTAGCTTTTCCATTGAGTTTAGTATCACTTCGCAGTGGGAGGAATTATAGGCGTGTCGTTATATTTGCGCTGCATACGGATGTGACATCATACAAGAGAGAGCGTCCTTGTACATTCCCATACATTTATTTATTTATCAGTCCGCCACAAAATTAAAATTGGCCACCACAAATAGATGTTTACTTTGCACATCGCGTTTATACTACCTCTGTCTCACATGACAGTTTCTGTTCAAACACCCGTGGCGTCAGTCGACGGCTCCGCTGAGCCTCAATGAAGTTGCATTAAAGCATAAATAATACTGACGTGCACGTCGCGAATGTGCCGCCACAAAATTAAAATTGGCCACCACAAATAGAAGTTTACTTTACACATCGCGTTTATAACTACCTCTAAGTCTCACATAACAGTTTCTGATCAAACACCCGTGGCGTCTGTCGACGGCGCTCTGCTGAGCCTCAATGAAGTTGCATTAAAGCATAAATAATACTGACGTTGCATAAACTGCAAGTCTGGAAAAAACTTTTATGTGTTCCTGATTCACAACCTGTGGATGTTTTTAATCGCTAAAAGGGTGTTTGGAAACTTAAAACAGAGCACAGATGACAACATGTTTGCTGGAGACAGCGCAAGCTAGCAGCAAGCTTAAGCTAAAGCTAATATTTTACATAATAGGATGACGGCGCCGATGACGATTCTCTCAGACCAATCAATGAACTACAGTGTTTACGCGTCACGTTTGGTATCAGCTCGGGTCGCTTGGAACCCCAACCGCGGTGGTACGAAAAAAAGTATCGGGTACTACGAAGTGATCCCAATGGAAAAGCTCCCAAAAGTAAGCTGACCCAAACTAAACCAAACCGCGGGGTACTATGCAATGGAAAAGCGCCCCAAGCCAAAGTGAGGTGAGCTGACCCGACCCAAACTAAACTAAAGGGCTCGTTATAGTCGTGCGTAGGTCCTACGGCGTACCCGTGATGGCGTAGGTTCCGCGTCGGCTTTTGTGTCGTCGTCGACGTGCAAACACGTGCGCAGGCCGCTGGTAGGCAGTATCCACGCGTGTAACCACAGTAGCAGTGCGAACGTCAAAGAAGAAGAAACTTTGCAAGTTAAGCCACAAACGAAGAAGAAACAGCAACTTGTTGTGTATAATTTGAGAAAACCAGCAATGACGGATTGTAAATAAACAGCGACTTTTGTTGCAGTTTGAGTTCAATCACTCCTCAACTTGGTCATTCTTTGTTTTCACTGTCGCAAACGGAAATACCTATGACGCAGTTTTTTTACCTGACGGGGAGGGGTTTTGGTGGACCAATCACAGCGCTTGCGGTCCGCGTAGAACTGATGCGCTGTTAAAAATTTTGCGAGGTACGCGTCAGGCTACGGCGTAGAACCTACGCACGACTATAAATCGCCCTTAAACCGTGGGGTACTATGCAATGGAAAGCACCATTAGAGACTCGGGGGTAGCACTTTTGTTTTAAATGCAAATCGCCCATTAACAAGGCACATGAAATAGGCTATTGTCATTCATGTGCATACGTTCAGTAAATGCATTAGATTCATGCTTCATTTACAATTTACATTTACACTCACACAAAGTTTTTGTCATTTTGATTTATCCGATACTCGTCATTGGCGCGGAAGCGTTTTCTCTTAATTGACGAGATATCTCGTCAATGGCGGGGAAAGAGTTAATCATACATTGTTGTAATATGCTTATGACTTGCAAATGTCTGAAAATAATAAACCAGGCTTGATGACATACAGCCTGCATATGCGATCTTCGGAGGGTGCAGCCTTCGGATTGAGAAACGGCTTCTCTCTTGGTCACGAAAAAGTATCAATCTGCGCTACCAGTACACCATCAAAATGCATTTTCAGCGCGGCTGGAAACATTAAAACCTCAAAAAGGTTTCTCACTTGTTGCTCCAGGGCTCGGCTCAAGCAGCCACCGAAATGGCTAAGCACATACGCACAGTTGCTTCACATTTACTTCACATGTCGTGTGTAAAACCACGCGGAAAACGTGACTGCGCCGGTTTCCTCCTCTTCAAAGCGCGTGTGCGCTTCAGAGAGTCTTTTGTTGCTAAGTAACCTAAGCATTGCTTGACACTGTGACAAGAACCCACCGGCGGAGAAAGAATTTGGCGCCTATAAACACGCACGTTTTTTAAGAACTGTATATCTGATCATCGTTTACATATTTATATTTCAAAATATATGTATGCATTATGTACAAGACCTATATGCATTAATGTGCACGTACGCATATGCTCTTTGTTTAAAAGTGACAATCAACCAAGAGTTATTATTTCAAGATTTTAAATGTATAAAGATGTATTTCAAGCAAAATTATTTTGCCCACATAGATGCCATGAGGGCCCCACATCATTATCCCACATGGGCAAACCTATATGGGGCCCACTTAGGGAAACCCACATGGGACCCACATATATTGCCTATGTGACGCCAATGGAGGAATTTCTATGAGACTGAGATTTTTAGCATGTCTAGCACTTTTTGTATGTTCGTGAATGCACACCTACAAAATAATTAGTGTAATGCGGAACTACTGTTAGATACGCGGGTTCTTTATGGACAGCTAATCTGTTGCCCCGCTTTAGCTCTGAAGCTCTGATTGGCGCCAATGCAGCCGAGCTCTGCCTATGTATGCGCTCTATCAGAGCCCGTCTACATTCTCTGGCACTCTGCATTTTTTTGTCACGTCGACACCGGTCCAGTCAGTGAATGAGCAGCCGACAGCGAGTATGGCAAGTGGTGTTCCACAAGAGTTAGACGTTCCGCCAGCCTCTTTAAGATCGCAAGTTTGGCAAAGCTTCAGTTTTCCAGTCAGTTACAATAGTACAGGCGAGAGATTGGTGGAAAAGACGAGGACCTTGCATCGGCGTTGTTCAGCAGTTGTTAGGTATGTGAGTGGAAATACATCTAATCAGGGCTCTCAAGTCTCACGCATTCACCTTGACAAACACGCATTTCAGTCAGTTCAAATGCCACACTTTGTATTTCTCACGCTGAGAAGTAGGAGATAAATTGTCCTGCTATATACAACAGGCATACGCAGGGCAGTTCTGTCGAGTTCAGCTGCTTTCAGTTTTTTAAGCGTGCTCAACTTTACGCAGCGCCATCAGCGTCAGAGTACCGCGAGAAATCTTGCGGAGGAGGCTGATTTCAAATCGCTCTCGCGTTACTCTGACGTCATCCACTTGTCGTTTCTTTGCAGCGCCTCGTGAAGTCGTACACACCTATTAATTCATCCTACAAGCCTATTTTTTGGTTCTTTAGTACATTAATATGAAATAAGGCCAAAATGTAATTTTAAAATGTATTTAGGTAACACTTGTAATACATTTGAACCTATATTTGTATGAAAGATGAGTACAAGATTACTTAAAGAGGTATACATTTTTGAAATACGAGATAGTATGTTAAATGCATTTCAGTTCATATTCATGACATCTGAAAATAACACTGATAAGGACACCTATGTTTTTAAGATTAGCTTAAGTACTAAAAAAAATGCCTTCTTCATTTTTGTTTTGCTTTTCCCTCCATTGTACCGAAAGTGAATCGAACCGTGGCGCCTGAACCGAGGTACGAACCGAACCGGGACTTCTGTGTACCGTTCCACCCCTACACTGTATATTCTAGGGCTGGGACGATTCACTAATCTGGCGATTCAATACTATCCCGATTATTTTGTGCCGATTCAATACATATCCCGATTCTGTAGCTATTGCGATTCATTGTTTAAATTGTGATTTTTGTTTGCTTAATAAAGTCTTGACCAGGGGTGTCCAGACTTTTTGTGTGGTGATCTACTTTTTAAATGATAAAGCCGACAAGATCTACCTGCTAAAAAACACAGTTAAATTTTTAATGACAATTTAAAAGCGTATTAGGGCTATACTGCATATCTCTACATTGAATTTAAGGCTGTCCCCATTAGGCTACTCCATTCTTTTTGAGGAGTTAAAAAAGTCCTTGAGTACATGTCAAGTACTGCTTAAAGCAACACTATGTAGTTTCCATGTAAAAATGACTTACAGCTCCCCCATGTGGTTGAAAAGCGCAACAGTGCCTGGTATCAGACACTCTTCTGCAGGCAGGGGGAGGGCCGGGGCTGTTTTTCCTACCCTCCACCGCCCCTTTCAGAGTGTGCTTGTAGCAGCTAGGAGGCTGCTCAGGTTGCAGCAACAGTACAATTTGTCCATTTAAAAGTTGTTCTATCACTGAAATAATTTTAGAGACATTATTTAAAGGTAAACAAACTACATGGTGTTGCTTTAAAATAGCGGAGATGCAGTTTAGTGAAACAAACTAGAAAAAGACAACAGTATCAGAAGCGTATCTCTCTCTCTCTCTCTCTCTCTCTCTCTCTCTCTCTCTCTCGTTCATTTGCTCTCTCTCTCTCTCTCTCTCGCGTGCGCACACACACACACACACACACACACAGTGCGCATCGATACATAAGATTTATAAAAAGACATTTGAGAAGAAAGGCACAGCAACTCAAAAAGTCTTGCGTGTTTCACAATTAGGGGCTAATCACACCAAAAGCGCTTTAAACTCTTGGAAACGCAAGGCGCGATGCACTGCCTTTTAAAAACCACAGAGTCAGCTGTCTTGTCAATCAAGAATGAGCGCTCTTTTGCTGTTACCTGTCATATTAGCAGAAACTTTAAAAAGGCATTTGCTCTGACCTTGTTTGAGGGTGAGAGGTACACAAACACAGAAGAGAGTGAGTGAGTGGAGTCCGGTTCTTCAAAACAACTGTAAACTTCCCTCGCCACAACGTAAGGTCCGCCTCTCCCCTCATTCGATTGGACAATGAAAAAACGGATACGACGTCATCTACAGAGAACACGTTACTTTCGCCCTCTGTTGGAATAAAAGCGGTAACGTCTTCCCACCACCTCTCTGGAAAAGTAAAATAATTAAATATATATCGATTCTGATGTAAACAAATCGATCTCAAAATCGTTTTTTTAAAGAATCGCGATAGTTTGGTGAATCGATTTTTTTTTTCTCCCACCCCTAGTATATTCACATGAAACCATACCCGCTGTAGCCCACCTTTGGCCTGTATTTTATAGTGACAGTTGGCAACCTTAAATTTATATATGCCTCAGGAGACTTTAATATGGCATTAATGGCAAAAAAGTGCTAGCTCAGCATTAATCAGAAGCATCGGCGTAGATTTAGGGTGGGACGCTAGGGACATGTCCCTACCAATATTCAGGGAAGACTGAATTGTCTCGACCAAACAATTAATCTGTATTTATATATTACCACTGATGTCCGTCTTATTCTTGTGTTTTCTATTTTTTACTTATTATATTTTTTTCAGGAATCATTTTAATGAGATTAGAAATCTTTTGCAAACCCGTTCTGTAAAAATAACGCTCTACGTGGTACACAAACGGTTAACAGCTTTGTTCTCTGCAATGCCCGCCTCCGTAACTCACATTGCTAATATGATTGGATTAGCATTTCTTGAGTCCCGCCTCTCTAACATACATCACTTTATGATGGGCTTGTTTTTACTCGCTACGTGTGATAGGATGGTTTCACTTTGTACAACGCGCCAAAGTTCACTCAAGAAGACGCGCGTGATTATTCGGGTTACAGGTAAGTGAGGAAGAAAGTAGTATTATACCCACTGTAACTGTTTTATGCACAAAATACGAAACAAGTTGTGTCACATAATGATTCAAGGACAGTGTTTTCACCAATACACGACAATCCCATGTTAACCTGAGGAGTTGCAAACTTGTGTCAACCTTTTATAAATGGGGTGGCAAGGTTATTTAGGGGGTCCCTAATCCATGAAAGAAAATAACCCCAACATGGTAAAAACATGAATTCATGTCATGATTGCTGAATACTTTACATTACTGCACTGTTATTACTATTATTATTACCTTTATTAAACCAGAAAGAAAACCCACTGAGATTAAAAACTGTGGTCATTACTTGCACTGATGTAGATAATGTAAGGTTGCATTTTAAACTTAAACTATTTTTTTTCACACTGATTAACTGTCTGTTAATGTAAAGGTTTAATGTGAACTACAGAAACGTTAATAAACGCCGTTCAGGAAACCGCATGATATGTATACCTACTTCAACACTGGGATTTTTTTGGCAAAATTAAATTAAGAATTAAATATGAATTGCATATTCTTCAATGTTATAAAGTAAATATGGATTCATATATGTTACAATGTGATTTTCTTTTTTTTTTGACAAAGACTTAAACAGTTACTGTTTGTTAGGCTGAGTAAACTGCATACTGAGTTGTTTGTTGTTCAAGTAAACTAGTGCTGCAACGATGTGTCGACGTTATCGATTACGTCGACTATGAAAATACGTCGACATGCGTAAAATGCGTCGACCTGTCGCTGTTTACATTCATTTCGCGTAATGGCGGCTTCTGCTCCTGGCAGTGTTATCCATACATTGATTTGTTTGTGTGCGCCACAAAATCAACAATGGCCACAACATTTACATTTTTTATTTATTTAAAACGGCTTCATTTATTGTTGTGAGCGCTCGGTGGTGCCTCTCTTGTGCGCGCGCGCTCTCCCTCTCTCTGTGTGAAGCTCCTAGACAGCGCCTCTCATACGTGACACTGAGTGAAAGAATTAAAAGTTGGCTGTGTTTTCCATGCGGATTCCTCTGTGTACTTGCATTTTCACGTAAACGTCAGATGTTACTGGCAGAGAAGACGACTGATTCGAGTTTATCATGAAAGGTTAGCAGTGTTTTCCCACACACACTGGTTTTCTATGTGCTTGTGCGCAAGCTCTCTCTCTCCTATGCCCGCGCATGCCTTCTGTAGTAACTCTGTGTAATGGCAATTTTGTAATTTGCGCCGAATTGTCTGCGATGCGCGTTTATAAATTAAGATTTTGGTAACTTAGTAGTTAAAGTAACAGCTGGTTGGATTAAACACAAGGTTATTGATTCATGTTTAGTCACTATTTTAATAGTCTTTGGGGTGGTTTCCTGGACAGAGATTAGCTTATGCCAGGACTAGACCTTAGTTTAATTAGGAAATATAATTAGTTTAAACAAACATGCCTTATAAGTATACTAAAAACATTACTTGTGTGCATTTTGAGGCCAAACTAAGGGCACTGATGTATTTTAAGATATGTCAGTGCAAGATGTTTTCAGTTTGAAAAGCTCTTATGTTTATTTTAGTCTAGGACTAGTCTAATCCCTGTCTGGGAAACCGCCCCTATATGTCTGACAACAGAACAGATAATGTGTGAAAATAGCCTTCAGTTGTGTTAAAATACAATAAAACAAACAATGACTGTCAGATCAGACAGAGAGTAGAAAAACAGATTATCCAACAGATTAAATAGCTAATCAAATAAAAGAACACTGTATTAATAATAAAAAATAGTCGTTAGAGTAGTCGACTAATCGGAAAAATAATCGCTAGATTAGTCGACAGAAGAAGTCGTTAGTTGCAGTAAACGGTGATAAACAGTTTTTGCAATGCGACCATTTTATTTATGTCCCCACCAATGCCAGAATCAAACCTACGCCCTTGATCAGAAGTAAAAAGGTTGGCAAAAAATTTATCTCAAAATTCATCAGATTGATGCTTTAAAATATGTAATTTTCAAAACTTTCGTACGGGGTAGCAACCACTGGACCCCCCTAGGGTGGTAATATGCTTTTCACCATTTTTTTACCCATGCCCGTTTGCATGCCTGGATATTGGAAACACAAGTAGTGTTATAGAGTTTTGAACAGCGCACAACAGTTAAACTACAAGAGGAGAAATTGACAACAGAAATGACATAATGTACTTCACATTAAAAATAACATGCATACATGACATCTCAAATGTGTTTTATTACTCTGATTTATCAATATGAACTATTTACTGTCTTCATTTTAGATATGATGGAAGTGAAAGAGGAGAATCAAGCTGAAGTGGATGAGAAACATCATATTGTAAAAATAAATCATAATGTTTCACAGAACGAAACTCTGAAGACAGAAGACATAAAGTGTGAAAATAGTTTCAGTGAAGATGAACGCCCTGAAGATCACAAGAGGACTCACAGTGAGGAGAAACCTTTCACATGTCAACAGTGTGGAAAGAGTTTCACTTTTCAATCGAGCCTTAGCCGGCACAAGAAAACTCACAAGGGGGAAAAGCCACACGCGTGCCAGCATTGTAACAAGAGTTTCACAGATACAACTAAACTTAAGATACACATGATGTCTCACACTGGAGAGAAACCATTCACATGTCATCTGTGTGGAAAGAGTTTCAGAACAAATTCTACCCTTAAAGTACACATCAGGATTCACACTGGAGATAAACGACACGCGTGCCATCAGTGTGGAAAGAGTTTTATAACTGCAGGTGAACTTAAGATACACATGATGTCTCACACTGGAGAGAAACCACATGTGTGCCATCAGTGTGGAAAGAGTTTTACAACTGCAAGTTTCCTTAACAGACATTTGAAAATTCACACCGGAGAGAAACCTTACACGTGTCAACAGTGTGGAAAGAGTTTCATCTTTCCATCGAACCTTAATCGCCACATAAAAACTCACATTGAGGAAAAGCCACACGCGTGCCATCACTGCGACAAGAGTTTCCCAGATACAAGTGAACTTAAGATACACGTGAGGTCTCACACAGGAGAGAAACCTTACACTTGTCATCAGTGTGGAAAGAGTTTCTCTATTGAAAGTAACCTTAAGATGCATGAAGGGATTCACACTGGAGAGAAACCGTTCACATGCCATGAGTGTAAAAAGAGTTTCAAAACAAAATCTCACCTTAACACACAAGAGAATCCACACTCGATAGAAACCATTCATGTGTCAACAGTGTGTATATGGCAACAACGTTTATATTGAGAGCTGAGGTCTTATTAAAAAAACTGTCTGGAGGATCCTTACTAAAAGTCAACATGCGCAAAAAAGCCCAAAATGTCTGTACTTGTGTTCTTGTGGACTTCATCAGTCTGGGCCCAAGTACTGCTCCAATTCCAAGTTTGCATAAAGCTAAGTTCAAATAACATCATCAGATGTGTTCTTGATTTGCTCATTTGATCGAGGATACATCAGGAGGTGACTTGTGTGGGCTTGTATCAGACAAGTTTTCCAGAACTTCAAATCTGTGGTCAGTTAGTAAAAATATGACCTAATATTAAAATTTCCTCTGACAATTTTGGATATTTGGGTTCAAGTTGATCAGCGGGCAGTCAGTGTTGTGTACACCGCCGAGGGCAGATTCATCTCTGCAAGTCCTTCTGAAATGTGACGCTGGCTCAGTGCAGCTGCTCTGCCCTTCAGTGTGTAGTGGAAGATTTTTATTATGCTTTTATTTTCATATTATTATGTTTTATTTTTCATCCTATTTTTCATTTTTTAATTACAATCATAAGCTCACAAATTGTGATTCATATGGAGATCATGTTTTTCTGTTAATGCACATAATTATGCTTTTTCTGTCTTTTCAGCAAATACAATGTCCAAGGACTTAAACATCATGTACCAGCATGTACTGTCCTATATGATAAGATATTTAACTGTTTATGTTCTTAATCAATGACAAACTGAAGGTTATCTTCTAGATGACGTAAAAACAGATGATTGTAGGTATTTCAGCATCTTACTATAAATGTGTGTTCAACCTTGTAATCGGGGCTCTTGGGTTTAGGCTTCTAGCACCAGGGAGTGAGAGCCTATTCTGCAGAATATATAAAATTCAGACAAAGAAAATTCTGTCGACAGTGTGTCTGTGTGATCCTTGACTTTCACTCTTAGTGAGTATTATTTGATGCGGCTAAAATTCCACGACTGGTGGTCAAACATGAAATATTCCCTTTGGATATATATCTGGCATTTTTCTGTCTCTTTATTATTCATATAAAGTTTTGAATTGTAAGTAATACATTTGTTGTTATCGTTTTAACTGATGTTAAAGTTAAGTTTCATAACTTAAATCACATATATTTTCTATAGAATCTTAACACTGAATCATTGCATTTGTACTTTAACTAGATTTTTTTACTTGTGTTTACTTCATGTTGTACAAACATTTTGTACTTTTATAATAAACGTGCATGTGGTCTGGTTGCGGTGAAATTTTGGCATTTTCTTGTGGTCATACAGAACCGTTTGCCACTGAATCTGCATTAATGACGACAGTGGGGTCTCTGGCCTTAGTCAAACGGGTTGGTGTGTATATGGTCAGGTTGTGGTGAAATTGTGGCGTTAGAGATTGAGGTTAGGTCATGCACCGAGTTACGAGAAAGGAGCATCTTCAGGAGATTAAAGGGCTGAAGAGTAGTGTGGCAGAGGGTCACTCAATTGACTATCCCACAGAGTCTCATGAGTGCCTCAAGTATGCATTAAGGGAAATCAACATCAAGACCTATACAACAGATCTATGACCAGCACCTGTATATACAGATGGTTCTAAAGATTCTGCCTCTATGAGAACTGTTTCTGCAGTGAATATCCCTACATTTCAATGCAATATCAGCAAAAGAATAACTGATAATGCTACCCAGTCTCATGTAGATGCGTATAAATAGCTTGAAGTGGAAAAATTGTGCAATACATACGCCAAATTCCAATTTGGCATGCATATGATACGCCAGTCCTTCCCATTCACTTAAACGGTGCATCTTTTTTTGTTGTTTCCTTTATTGGTTTCTAAAAAAAATTCAGTTTTTTTTAAACCATTTTTGCTTGGGTTTAGGGTTAGATTTCAGATTTGCTGAAGGAGGTTATTTAATAGATTTCTCCATGTTTTTGTCCATATTTAAGCCATGGTCCTTTAGAGCTGCGATTAGAGTTGGGATTATGATGTCATTTTTATATAACAAGAAGTTGTTCTAACCCTAAACCCAAGCGAAAATGGTTTAAAAAATAGAGAAACCAATAAATAAAATGACAAAAAGAGATGCACCATTAAAGTGAATGGGAAGGACTGGCGTATCGTATGCATGCTGTAAGAAAAAATTAAGAGGATGTTGAAGGTCTCAATCAAAAAGTAGTTTATTTAATCGAAGCAGTAGCAAAGTACATGAAGCACTCAGGGATCATTGGAATTGGAGTGAACCCTGAACAAAGTCAGTCTTAACATTTTTATTCAGTTTGAAATCTGTTTCCCCACCCCTAATGCTAATGTTGTACCCTTTGAGATCTAAAGCAAGAATACCCATGTAAATGGCCATTCTCACTCTTTGTACTCATTTCCAAATGCTAATGCTGTACCCCTATATAAGTGGTTATCAAACTTTTTCAGTGTGCGGCCCCCATTGTGTACAGTGTATTCCTTCGCACCCCCCCCCCCAAAGAAAATTTACAACAATAAATGGCAAGACGCATGCCCTGCTAAAAAAACAATAGACACCATCACAGAAATTCTATTGGTTTTATTGTGAATTTTATTGGTTCTAACTACAGTGTATTGGTTTTTGTTGGTCTCTAATGGTATGTATTGGTTCTATGTATTGGTTCTAATGGAATATGGCCCAAAATACACTACAGTGTAGTGGTTTTAATGGTAAAAGCTAATGGTTTCTGTTAGTATTTTAATGGATACCATTAGAATGTTCTATAATGGTTTTATTGTGTTTTTCAGCAGGGGGAATATTGATAGCAAGAGCAGACATCCTAATAGCATTTATCTACTTGCTGGAAATGGAAAAAGTGTATTTAAGAACAGAAAAGAAGATATTACGATTTCACATCTTCGAATCGGACATTCTGGACTAAATAATTCAATTTTTAAAATAAGAAAGCATGCAACTGGAAAATGCAAACATTGTGATCAAACAGAGAAAATAGAATAGAGCATATTTTATGAAAAAATGGGCTTAAAACTTTTTGGAATGTAATTTAGAGCAACAGAAGTATAATACAGCCATTATAGAGGGTTTTCACGACGTGCATCAGAGCGGAAGTCGCCATATTGGAGGCACTCCACATCACAAGAGAGCACAGGCACTGATGTATATCCCGAATATCGTCAAGGGAAATGGTTATTTATTGCCGTTTTTGAGGTTTTATCAATAGGACAGATCGAGAAAAACATTTGGAATATTATCGACCTTCAAACGTTATTAAAAACCAGGGAAAGGAATGCAAGAAATTATCAGAGGAGGTGATTGTGGTTGGCAAAGCTTAGGAAAAAGAGTAGTATTGTATTAGAAATATGATTAAAGTACATAAAGTATAAAACAAGTATGCTTCTACTTGTTGTGCTTTATTGAAAGAGTATTATAACATGTACCGGTACTTTTTAAAAGTATACTTTTAGTGTATGCACAAAATGTACTTAAAACTAAAATTTGCAATGCCTTAATGCTTAATTGCTCATAACAAATGTTCTATTGTTATAACATTTTGGTAACACCTTACAATAAGGTTCATTAGTTAACATTAGTTAACAACATTAATTAACATGAACTAATAATGAACAGCATTTATTAATCTTTGTTAATGTTAATTTCCACAATTACTAATACTTTGTTAAAATCTTGTTAACATTAGTTAATGCACTGTGAACTAACATGAACAAACAATTCAAAGCTTTATTTCTATTAACTAACATAACCAAAGATTAATAAATACTTTAACAAATGTTTTGCTCATGGTTTGTTCATGTTAGTTAATACATAGACTAATGTTAAAGGAATAGTCTACTCATTTTCAATATTAAAATATGTTATTACCTTAACTAAGAATTGTTGATACATCCCTCTATCATCTGTGTGCGTGCACGTAAGCGCTGGAGCGCGCTGCGAGGCTTCGATAGCATTTAGCTTAGCCCCATTCATTCAATTGTACCATTTAGAGATAAAGTTAGAAGTGACCAAACACATCAACGTTTTTCCTATTTAAGACGAGTAGTTATACGAGCAAGTTTGGTGGTACAAAATAAAACGTATCGTTTTTCTAAGCGGATTTAAAAGAGGAACTATATTTTATGGCGTAATAGCACTCTTGGGAGCACTTCGACTCGCCTGAAAAGTCCGCTCCCCTTCTCACTCTCATAATGGGAGAGGGAGGGTGTTACTGCGCCAAGTCGAAGTACTCCCAAAAGTGCTATTACGCTATAAAATATAGTTCCTCTTTTAAATCCGCTTAGAAAAGCGCTACCTTTTATTTTGTACCACCAAACTTGCTTGTATAACTACTCGTCTTAAATAGGAAAAACGTTGATGTGTTTGGTCACTTCTAACTTTATCTCTAAATGGTACAATTGAATGAATGGGGCTAAGCTAAATGCTATCGAAGCGTCGCAGCTCGCTCCAGCGCTTACGTGCACGCACACAGATGATAGAGGGATGTATCAACAATTCTTAGTTAAGGTAATAACATAGTTTAATATTGAAAATGAGTAGACTATTCCTTTAACTAATGAACCTTATTGTAAAGTGTTACCAACATTTTTAATAGTAAATGGTAAAGACAATTATTGCTTTTATTGTATAACTGTGTGCTTATTTTATTGTAAAGCACTTTGGTAGGACACTGGCTATTTTAAATTTGCTATATAAATAAAGCTGAGATTATTCAACTGAAGGAAGAATCGGCGTGTCGTCATGAATCCAAGAAGAGGGAGCTAACTCGTCTATAAATTTTAATTTCTCGAAATATCGTGCCTTTTATGTCCCTATATGCCTTTGCATCTTGGACGCGTTTTCTGTTGTTTAAACATGTCTACATTCACTTAAAGTATCCAAAGCACACAATACTCCATTGTACTCCGTTCAGTTCTTCTTTACACCGAGTGCCTCCAAAATGGCCACGCATCCGGGTTACCGCCCAGAACATGACGTCTGTGAAAACCCTCTATATGAATGAATGAATAATTTTTATTATTGTGTCTTTCATACTACTGTATGCCCAGCCCTAATCTTGTAAGACACCAGCACCAGCATAAAAAGAACAACTAGATAGAAAAGTTTGTTGAAACAAACTTTATGTTGGCTTGAGAAAGCCTAGTCTGAGAGTAGAGTTTGACAACTTAGCATGAAGCTATCATGATTTAACATTAAGCTAGCATGATGCTTACACGATTTAGCATGAAGTTAGCATGAAGCTAGCATAATTTAACATAAAGCTAGCATGATGCTAATATGATTAGCATGAAATTAGCATGATGATAACATGATTAACATGAGGCTAACATGATGATAGCATGATTAGTATGAAGCTAGCATGAAGCTAGCATGATTAGCATGATGCTAACATGATTAGCATGAAGCTAGCATGATTAGCATGAAGCTAGCATGATTAGCATGAAGCTAGCATGATTAGCATGAAGCTAGCATGATGCTAACATGATTAGCATGAAGCTAGCATGATGCTAGCATGATTAGCATGAAGCTAGCATGATGTTAACATGATTAACATGAAGCTAACATGATGTTAGCATGATTAGCATGAAGCTAGCATGATTAGCATGAAGCTAGCATGATTAGCATGAAGCTAGCATGATTAGCATGAAGCTAGCATGATGCTAACATGATTAGCATGAAGCTAGCATGATGCTAGCATGATTAGCATGAAGCTAGCATGATGTTAACATGATTAACATGAAGCTAACATGATGTTAGCATGATTAGCATGAAGCTAACATGATGCTAGCATGATTAGCATCAAGCCACAAGTAAAACGGTCCAACCCCCGTGTCTCTACAATGTTCTGATGCGGAGATATAAGGCTTTGTTTATTCCGTTGCTAGGGTACTAAGTTTGGTTGCTAGGGAGAAAATTGGCATCCCATAATGATCACACTTCAAGCCACAAGTAAAATGGTCCAACCCCCGTGTCTCTACAATGTTCTGAAGCGAAGATATAAGGCTTTGTTTATTCCGTTGCTATGGTATTAAGTTTGGTTGCTAGGGAGAAAATTTGCATCCCATTATGATCACACTTCAAGCCACAAGTAAAACGGTCCAACCCACGTGTCTCTATGATGTTCTGAAGCGGAGATATAAGGCTTTGTTTATTCCGTTGCTAGGGTACTAAGTTTGGTTGCTAGGGAGAAAATTGCCATCCCATAATGATTAAACTTCAAGCCACAAGTAAAACGGTCCAACCCCTGTGTCTCTACCATGTTCAGATCCAGAGATATAAGGCTTTGTTTATTATGTTGCTAGGGTCTTCATATTTTGTTGCTAGGGGCGTGGCTTAATACCTCAATAAGAATCCTAAGAGACTGATTGGATGCCTGAGTAAAATGAGCCCACCCCTATGTCTCTATCAGTGATACTGTAATTCCACTACTTTTAGCAGTAACGAGCATGTAACGAAGTATTTTTTTAAATCAAGTAACGCAATTACAATTACTGAAATTTAAATGAGTTCGTTACTCGCGTTACTCTATTTTGTAAAAAATAGACAACATATCTGATGTCGCAGGACCGTAGTTGGCAGCGCAATGATTCATTACACTTCATCATAGCTGACAGTGCATATAAAATGAACATGAAAAATCTAAACGGGACAACATACCTTTGTTTAAAAATTGTGCGCAAGTCATAATCCATCCGGTCTCATGTTTGTAAATTATCTTCACCAAGCAATCCCGGCATGACATTAACTTGCATTTGTGGTCCACAAAAGTAATAAATCTGAGAAATGTTAATATATTCTTAGATGTTTACATCGGCCTTCATGGAAGAGAACGATCCGCGATTGTTGTTTCCACTAAAATATTCACACTGCGCTGTACGCCCGTGTTAAAACTCCATAGTATGTGTGAGCTCGCTTTTAGTTTTAGTTTCAGTCTCTCTGTATCCGAAAAAACAATCCACTCGCTCTGTGTCCGTCCGACAAAAAAAATCCACGTAGCCTACTCCGTTTTCTGATTAAATATCTTCCTTTAATCCTGTGTATCATTTAAATCCAACAGAAAATATATACAAACAGTATATGACCAAAGAGCACAGTTCCTGCCGCGAGCTTCACAACTTAAGCTGTGTTCCAATTCAAGGGCTGCACCCTACTAAGCATGCGATAAAAGGTGAGCACTCGGTCTTTCAAGGCGCTCAGAAGTTCGCAAAGAGAACTGAAATGAGACGGTCTAACCTTCGGAGGACCCATCATTTGCGTCACCTGCTGCACGCGCACCGCGCCTGTCAGCAGGACACAGCGGAGACGTTTCTAACTTATCAAAATAAATATGAAATCAGAAAAATGATAATTTATTTTAGAAAATATGACATGTTGACACAATTGTCTCCAAATTTTTAAAGAGACACTACACAATTTTAACACATTATATATTTTTGTAAACAGGCAGAATATTTGTCTAAATGGTCTAAATGATATACATAAAGTAAGTTTACAAATTAAGATAATTTCTAACAAAAATATTCAAAGGTTGAATCTAAAGCAAAATAGCCTCCTACAGTATGTGATATATTAGAGTCTTACGTGTAAAATAGCCCATCCATATCATTTTACTGTTTGACTGTTCAGTACTGTTCATATTTACATTTAAAAAGCAGACATAAAAGTAACTTAAAAGTTACTTTTCTAAGTAACTAATTACTTTTGATATACAGTAACTGGTAGAGCAATTCAGTTACTTTTAAAATAAGTAACTAGTAACTGTAACTAATTACTAATTTTCAGTAACTTGCCCAACACTGGTCTCTATGACACTCTGGTGCAAAGATATCCATCTGGGCTTTTTATAATGGTAGTCTATGGGAGATGTTGCTAGGGTACCCAAAATTGTTGCTAGGGGCGTGGCTTAATAGCTCTGGGGCGATCCTAAGAGACTAATTGGATGACTGAGTAAAATGAACCCACCCCCATGTCTCTACAACACTCTAAAATGAAGATATTCCATCTGGGACGTTTTTATTCCCTTTTATGGGCATGTTTCCTGCCCCATTATAAGTCAATGGGAAATTTTGAGGGCCTCTTACACCCCAGGGGTACAGCTTACACCCCATTGTGAGGTATGTTTCTACACAGCCTGTCAGCCTCCTTAAATGTGGTAAGCCACAAGTTTCTACAAGTTTCTCACTCGCAGCTATGACCCGTCAAAGTTTGTCTCCATGTTAAGTCAATGGGAATTTTGGGGTGTTTGAGCCCCCCGTTTAGGAATTCGGAAGGTCCCATCAGTTAGAAAAGATATAGCACACTAAGTCAGACCAGTCTGAAGGTCTGTCGAAAATTTGGTGCATGTAGCTTGAAAGCCCTAGGACGAGTTAGTGTTTATAATTTTGGGGGGGATAAGAAAGAATAATAACTAGATAGAAAAGTTTGAGGACAAACTTTATGTTGGCTTGACAAAGCCTGGCCTAAACGTTTATAACAGTTTGAGAGAAACTTAAAAACATGTTTAGTTTAGTAGTCTAACTTTCCGTAAACATGATTTAACAAAAGGTTAGCATGTTAACCTGATTTAGCACTAAGTTAGCATGATGTTAACATGAAGTAGCATGAAGCTGACATGATGCTAACATGAATTAGCATGAAGCTAATGTGATGTTAACATGAATAAGCATGAGTTAGCATGATGCTAACATGAATTAGCATTAAGCTAGCATGATGTTAACAGGAATTAGCATGAAGCTAGCATGATGCTAACATGAATTAACATGAAGCTAACATAAATTAGCATGAATCTAACATGATGCTAACATAAATTAGCATGAGGTTAGCACGATGCTAACATGAATTAGCTTGAAGTTAGCACGATGTTAACATGAATTAGCATAAAGCTAACATGATGTTAACATGAATTAGCATGAAGCTAACATGATGCTAACATGAGTTAACATGAAGCTAGCATGAAGCTAGCATGATGCTAACATTAATTAAAGCAGAGATATCCCATCTGGAACTGTTTTATTCCCTTATATGGGCATGTTTCCTGCCCCATTATAAGTCAATGGGAATTTTCGGGTGCCTCTTACACCCCAGGGGTACAACTTACACCCCAATGTCATGTATGTTCTTACATAGCCTACCACCCTCTTCAAATTTAGTAACCCACATGTTTCTACAAAATCCTCGAGCGGAGCTATGACTCGTCAAAGTTGGGCGCAATGTTAAGTCAATGGGATTTTTCGGGTGGTTTTTCGCCCCCCTTTCGGAAATCCTGCACCCGATCGCTTATAAAAGTCATAGCACACCTCTCCTCAATAATCCGGTTGATTTGAGCCCTCTTTCATGGGTCTACGACAAAATGTGCGGGACGAGTTACGCGCCGAAATTTTGTGCAGATGTAACAGTGTTGTATCTGCGTTGTGTGTAATCAGGATGGACACCAATTCACGCGTGAAGACAGTATTTTATTCTGTTGATAACATATGAACAGTGTGATCAGATTCACAAATCACCCTTGTGTGTTCTATAATAAAGTAAACAAACTTGATGTTACCACAAAGATGATGTATCATAAACACAATTCAAACATACATTTAAACACACATAAATTTACATCCATAAGATGGTTATGCAATTATATAGAACAGTATTTTATCACAGAGCACCCACTCACCGCAGCCATTCTCTCTCGTGGCTGGCGTGAATCTAAATGACCCTACCGGAACCAGTTCATTATATGGGTGGAGTTTACAGCGGAATTAAAGGGGCCACACATTAAAATGTGTAGCAAGTGGAAACATCTTTATTTACCCTGTTACACTCCCCCCTGCTGATTTCCACTTGCTTCCGCAAACAAGTCCATACCCCACAAAAAAATAACACTAGATCAACATCAGAGTGAAAACACTGATCACAGAATCAGGTACATAACCTCATAAACCATAAACAGTAATAGAAAGAGAAAGAAGAAGAAACAAAATTATATAGTGTTCAAAGTTTCATGAAATTGTCACTTGAATTCAGTGTAGACACTATTCCCCAAAAGAATTAAAGTGAAAAGAGGGTGGCCAATCCCCTAGGCACTCGTAGACAAACATGCCCATTACATGTTAAATAGACAATGACAATTCATACATTTGTACACACAAGTTACTCGGCAAAGAGACTACATTCCCGTCTCAAATCAATACATTACACTTCCTTAAAGCATCCAATAAAAAATATAAACAATAATAGTAACATTAGCATTAGCCAATAGAACAAAATGTATACCACAGAAAAAAAAACTAAATATTCATGTTTACCCCAGAACTTTTTGCTGGTTCATTAGCTCAATAAATCTAGTAACTGGTTTAAACAGCCTACCAGCTCTGGATCTCACACGACTTAATGAACGTTCAGGAGGAAAGTTATCAAAACTTATATTTGACACTGAATTATGTTCTGTAAGGTGACCACCAATAGCCTTTGTGGCACTCAAGGAATCAGGAGCAGCTATTTCAACTTGCTCTGCAATGGATTCTGGTACACTCTTGTCCAAACCCTCAACATCATCAATGTTTGCATCATTCATACCATCAGAAGGTAGCTGTGACACCCACTCTTGTGTTCTGTAATTTGAAGCATCTTCAGGCACATCAGTAACCACAGAATCAACACTCTCAGAGTCACTCAGGTGGTTTTCAGTCGTATCTACTTCATCAGGAAGTGGAAGGAAGTTTACTGGCATTATAAGGTTACGATGTACAGTCTTCACAGCACCAGTCTGACTGTGCTGAATTCTGTAAGTATGACTGTCAGCATTAAGCCCAACAACAGTGTACACTGTATCCTCCCAAAGATCAGCAAGCTTCCGTTTCCCACGTGCTCCCTTGTTGGCAAGCAAAACTCTATCACCAACATCAATTGGTCCTCCCTTGACTCTCCTATTGTACAAGTCAGCATGCCGCTTAAGCTGTTTTGTGGCAGATGCATGTGCAATGTTCATTGCCTCCTTCATATCTCTCCGCAGAGCCTGGATGTAATTGTCATAGTTCACAACATCAGGACTATCCAGAACAGCTTCAAATATAAGGTCAATAGGCAGCCGTGGAATCCTTCCAAACATCAACAGGAAAGGGGCATACCCTGTGGTCTCATGGATGGTGCAATTATAAGCAAAAGTTAGAGATTTGAGTACTTGAGGCCATTTGTGCTTGGTCTTTGCTGGCAGAGAGCGTATCATATTGCCCAGTGTCCTGTTCATCCTCTCACATGCTCCGTTACCCATTGGATGATAGGGAGTCGTTCTCGATTTTTGGACTCCAGCGGCATTCAACATCTCAGCAATCAGGGCACTCTCAAAGTTGGCTCCTCTATCAGAGTGAATACGCCCTGGGAAGCCATAAACACAAAAGTAGTTATTCCACAGTTGATGCGCTACTGCTTTTGCGGATTGATTTGGACACAAAAAAACGTTAGCCATCTTTGTGAAGTGATCTGTGACAACAAGAACATCCAGGGACCGATTGGCAGAGTCCTCCGCTGACCAAAAGTCTATGCAGACTAGTTCAAGGGGCTCTGTTGTAATGATGTTCTCCAATGGTGCACGACCCTCTGGTTCGACGACAGCACTTAACATACTCTATTACATCCTTCTCTAGGCCACACCAAAAGAACCTTTGCCGAGCAAGATATAGAGTCCGCTGCTGACCTTGATGTCCTGCTTGGTCATGAACACCTTTTAACACCACGGATCTCATTGCGTCAGGCACAACATACAGGTAGGTTTTCTTTTTGGTTACACCATTCTTTGAAACTCTGTACAACACACCATTCTTCATCAGAAGTTTTCCCCAGTGTTTCATGAATTTCAAGACAGTTGTTGGTTCAGTGATTCGTTCCCTCCTGTTAGGTCTCCGCCCTCTCTCAACAAAGCAAATGACTCTGCTCAAAACATTATCTTCCTGTTGTTTCATAATCAGATACTCATGGGAGAGCATATCAATGTCTGGTGATTATGATGGCATTATTGCTTGAGGGAGGTGAGGCAGTAGTAAGGTATGTGATTTGATGTTCTCATTGCTATGCCTACAAGAGTGCAGAACAGCTTCCACTTCCTGCTTTGACATAGTGCCAGGGATGGAGACTTTAACTGGATGGCAGGCATCAGCCAGTCCTCCAGTGTCAGGAGTACTGTCAAAGGGGTGAGTAGACCAGCGAAAGACATCTTGGATATGGTCTGTTTGCACAGCTTCAGCCTCTGCCAGCAATTTATTATAAGGAACTCTTGTCAGACAATGGAGTACACTAGGGTGTACAAAAGGCTCTCGGCTCAGAGCGTCAGCAACTACATTTTTTGGACCAGGCACGTACCTGATGTCAAACTGGTATGGCGCTGGTTTGGCAACCCATCTATGTTCACAAGCGTCCAATTTTGCTTTGGACAGAATATACGTTAATGGGTTGTTGTCTGTCCAGACAGTACATTTCTGACCTCTGAGCCAATGATGGAATTTGTCACAGATAGCCCATTTCATGGCAAAAAACTCCAGTCTATGTGCAGGGTATCGTGACTGAGCATAATTAAGTGATTTGCTTGCGAAAGCAACCGGCCTAGCAACTGTTCCACCAGCAGGAAGCTGAGACAAGACTGCCCCGAGTCCTTTACTCGACACATCCACTGACAGCAAGAACGGCTCATCAAAATTTGGATGTGACAAAATGACATTTTCAAGCAAGGCTTGCTTCAGCTGTTTAAAAGCTTGCCTACACTCCGCAGTCCAATCTGAAGAAGACAACTCCCTTTTATATGTTCGACGCTTCCCCTTTCCACGTGGAGCCCTTGTTCCGGTAGTAAGACTGAACAATGGTTTGGCAATAGCCGAACACTCCTCAATAAACTGTTGGTAAAATACTACCATACCCAGAAAAGATCTTATTTTCTGCTGGCAGGGAATATTAGTGCCTTCAACCATCAGATCATCTTTAGTAACAGAAGCAATGGCTTGGACTTTCTCAGGATCAGTAGCAATGCCATCTGCACTGATGACGTGACCTAAAAATTTTACAGAACTTCGTAAGAGATGACATTTCTTTGGAGCAAGCTTGAGATTATGAGCCTTCAAACGCCGAAACACAACTTCCAGACGCTCAGACGCCAGCTCTTCAGTGGGTGCAAACACCAGGACGTCATCCAGGTAACATAGTAGACTGTTGAAATTCTGATCTCCGAATATCGTCAACATCATTCGCATGAAAGTGGCCGGACTGTTACACAACCCCTGCGGTAAACGGTTATATTCGTATAACCCAAAAGGTGATGTAAACGCTGTGTACTTCCGGTTATCTTCATGGACTTCTACATTGTAATAGCCAGACGTGAGGTCCATAGTTGAAAAATAAGCATTTCCACCCAATGCAGCAAGGGCATCAGCTTGATGGGGGAGGGGATGCGCATCTTTGATTGTGCGAGCATTAATCCAACGAAAGTCTGTGCATATTCTCAAATCTCCGGACTTCTTCCAGACTAGGACAAGAGGTGATGCAAACTCACTACTAGATTTTCGTATGATCTCACGTTCTTCCATCTCGTTCAGAGCCTGCCGAAGTTTGTCATATTGATTTGGAGCAAGACGTCGATACGGCAAACGAAATGGCTTGTCATCACTCAGGCGAATGCGATGAACAAAGCCTGTTGCTTTTCCACAGTCCAACTTGTGTTTGGAAAAGATAGAATGGTACTGAGAGACAAGATGAACAAGTTTCACTTTACAGTCCTCAGACACATCGCAAGATTCCACATCCAAGTCAGCCAAGCCCAGATCACGTAAGACTGCTATGCCATCAGCAGAGTCGGTCGGTCCAGATTCGACTGGTAATCTTAGAGCATCTGTTACACTCGTTTCATCCTGTCTGTCAGTTAGAACATCAGCTGTTCTTTGAACATTTTGCTCCAAATCAAATGAGCAACCATCAGGTAAGTCAGAGGTGTCAAAATCCTGTAAAGCCATGCAAGGAAAAGCATCAGCAAGCGCAGAATTCCTTTTCAAAGTCACTGCTTTCTGAGAAGGATTTATAACTTTGAGTGGGACCCATCCATCTTTGCGTATCAAAGCTACTGTTTTTCCAACCAGCACTGACCTTGGCCTTGATTTTACTCTACTGGGCTCCAAAATGACAGCACTGCCAGCTGAGATATCATGAGTGTTTTGCAGTTTGCCCCAAACTAAGTTTTCAGTCATGGGCTCGAGTGTCACAGCCTTTTTGATTTTTACAGTTCCCACTAAGTCAGGGATAGTATCATTTCTCCACTTCTCCACATTGGCTAGTAGGTCAAGTAATTTATTTTGTTCAGTTTTATCATACTCAGGATCAGATACACTTATCAGGAACTCTGCAGAACTTCTTAGCTGATGAATCAAATGTTTCAAAAGGTTACTGCCAAGAATGAGATCATCACTCTGGCCATCAACTACCAGAGTCGGAACAGTGACGTGACAGCCGTACACGTCCAAATCCAGCTCACACACTCCTAAAGGGTTTGTCCTGGTACCTCCACATCCAACCAAGACAACATCTGTTGGGGCAAATGAAAGGTCTGACAACACACCAGCACTCAGCAATTGTGGTAAGAACTTGGAGCTCATGGTGCAAGACATTGACCCACTGTCGAGCATTGCTTTTGCCTCAACTTTTCCACCAACAATAACTGAAGTGTAGAAAAGATCCTCGTATGGCTTAAGTTTCTGTGTATTTTGCATAATAACTGTACATTCGGAACTATACTCTTCACACACACTCATATAGAGAGATTCCAGATCACAATCCAACAATGATGGGGGATCATCATTTGGCCTTACACTCACCCCCTCCACATGCAGGCCTATTCGTTTCCCGTACGTGGAAGAGCATCCAATTCAGGCATCCTATCAACAGCTGTGCAGGTTCTGGCTTTAGGACACTCCACACGTGAATGACCTGCTTTGTAACAAAGAAAACACAGATGATTTGCTCTGCAGTGAAAATGGGTGGTGTGGCCAACATCTCCACACACTTCACATGGTAGGGTAGGCCTCACTCTGCTTCTCTGTGACCTAAACGCATTACGCTCTCTACCGGACTGATTTCTTGATCGTTCTTGGTCCAAAACACGTTCTAGCATTGCTAAGATTCGTTCCATAGGTTCAACATGCTCATTAGTTGGAGTTTGGTATTGAGCAGACTCAGGTTTAACACTTGTCTTAACCTTTGTTTCTGTAGGCTGAACAGCAACTTCCTGTTTCAGAAGAGGAATGGCTGGGGGTGCTTTAGGCACAGAGCTACATCGCTTCTCTCTACGATACTCTTCCAAGCGTGCATGGACATCTGCTGCTGTCCACTCTTCCAATGGTCTGCACTTGAAAATTAGTGAAAGCTCAGGATTCGGACAATGTCTGATAAACATTACAGTGAGTTCATGGGACAGATCATCAGTCTTTTTATTTTGTCTCTTTAAGCAGTCTTCGGCCATGTCCATGGCTCTATTTAGCCTCAGCCAATAATCAAAGGGGTCCTCACCAGCGTGCGGGAGAGTGCCATAAAAATCAGCTAATGGCATGCTAGAAAAAGCTGTGTCACTGAAGTGTTGCTTAAGCAAATCAAAAATAGGACTTGGACTTTTGGACAATTCAATAGAGGGGTTACTGCGCAAGCCCACCCTTACAACTTCCCGTGCCTGCCCCATAAGCCTACTCATGACTTCGTCAGCTTGTTCTTCGACTGGTGTCCCTGTTTTGCGTAAATATGACTGCACTATGGCTACCCACTCATGTATTGTGTATGGATCAGCCCGATCACCCCTGAAACAAACAGGTTCTTTGATTTCAGATTTTAGAACTCTGTTCAAGACAGATGAGTCTGCAGAACTACACATTTTAGACTCTAAACAGGAAGCAATGCTCTCCCCAATTGAACGTCCCATTCGTTCTGCCATCCCCACAATTAATTCCATTGAATCATCCCCTCTCAGATTTGGTTGTTTCAGTTCACCTTCACTAAACTGAGGTGGTGGAGGATTTGAATTAACATTTACATTTTCAATAGCCTCTAAGGCGGACATTGGAGTCGATGTGACAGGAGTATAATCAAATCTACCTCTCCCAACTGATGGAATGGGAGAAAACATGAAGATGCCTCTACATCTACCAAAACTATTCTCAGACTCCATACTCAATGTTGACAATATCAATGAACAAAACAAATAAAAATATTATCAAAATGAGAAAGAAAGAGAAAAAGAATCTTTCCCCTTATGTAGATATATATGAAAATTTGAATCAGAACTTCAGAAAAACACTCTCAGGAGAAAAAAATAGAAAAAAAAATAAAATAAATCTGCAGTACTCAAAATGTTCAAAATGTATAGTCCAAAGTTCAATGAAAAGTATTTGTTCAGCTTTCAGTCTTCTCCACAATAAAGTTATTGTAGATTAATTAAACCCCAGTCATCAAAACATATATATATATATATATATTACATACTCTTTTTTTTTGTGAAGGAAAAAAAAATACTTCAAAGTTCAGTTTTAAATGGCAATCGTTGTAAAATATATCATTGCTGCTTTCAAATGGATGGATACCACAATACCAGAACTTTGCTCCTCTCAATGATGAAACATGTTCCTTTACTCCCCCTTGTGGGCAGAAACGGTATTGCGCTTAACAGCGCCGACGCGAAAACTCGTCACCCACGGCACAAACTCCTCTGGAAATCTCTGATCAGTCGTTTCAGCAGGATGCTTCCAGAGTCACGGTCACGGCACCATTGTAACAGTGTTGTATCTGCGTTGTGTGTAATCAGGATGGACACCAATTCACGCGTGAAGACAGTATTTTATTCTGTTGATAACATATGAACAGTGTGATCAGATTCACAAATCACCCTTGTGTGTTCGCAGGCATTCTCTCTCGTGGCTGGCGTGAATCAAAATTTTTATTAACATTTATATGAACACTTTTACAAATTGAGAAATATGTACCTGTTGATAACATATGAACAGTGTGATCAGATTCACAAATCACCCTTGTGTGTTCTATAATAAAGTAAACAAACTTGATGTTACCACAAAGATGATGTATCATAAACACAATTCAAACATACATTTAAACACACATAAATTTACATCCATAAGATGGTTATGCAATTATATAGAACAGTATTTTATCACAGAGCACCCACTCACCGCAGCCATTCTCTCTCGTGGCTGGCGTGAATCTAAATGACCCTACCGGAACCAGTTCATTATATGGGTGGAGTTTACAGCGGAATTAAAGGGGCCACACATTAAAATGTGTAGCAAGTGGAAACATCTTTATTTACCCTGTTACACAGACATAAGAAAATATAATAATAATATCCCTGAGCAATAGTAATAGTGATGCCTTGCATAAATGCAAGCACCACTAATAATATCCCTGAGCAATAGTAATAGTGATGCTTTGCATAAATGCAAGCACCACTAATAATAATAAGTTTAATAGCAATAACAATATATTCTCCTTTTCAAAGCCAACATAATAAGTTTAAGTGCAACAACAGTATGTTGGCTTTCTCAAGCCAACATAATTATCAAACAGTAAGCACAGCTTACATGAACTAATTTGAATAGGCAAGTCTGTCGCCTCTTCCACGCTATACAAACAAAAGTAGCCAATTTAAACACATCATGATTAAACAACCATTTCATCTTATCATCATCACTAATCCAAAACATTTCAGGCTTTTTAACAAACAATTTACTAATTAGTACATTTCTAAAATCATCATAACGTGGGCAATATAACACAAAATGAGTTTCATTTTCAACCTCTCCTAACTCACACAAAGTCTGTCCTCTTCCGGAGTTTGAGTGAACCTACCAGTTTCTAAGGCCAGGGGAAGGATACCAGTTCTCAGTTGAGCCATCAAAGATCGTTGATTTCTTGTCAAGTTTGCCTTTACACATAACACTGTTCATATAACTCTTTAATTTGTATGTAAAAAGTTACACACTCCAGTTCACCAGGTGGCGGCAGTGCACCAAAAGTTGGCTTGCTAAACGCCATAAAACTCCAAAAGAAGAAGATTCGAATCAAAAGACTCATAAAGCAAAGTCGTAAAGGTTTTGAAGCCTCGCGAATAACTGTTTAAAGCGGTCATCACTAGAACCTGGTGTCTTCAGTCACGCGTAAATGCTTCGGTGTACACTGAAATAATTAATCCGTCTTCGATTATTTTATTGGTTTGTCAACAGAAGACAGGATTATTTAATACACTAACCGTTAGCAGTGAGATGAAGTTGAAAATCTGACCCGGACTCACTGTTGTCTCTGGAGCAGGGATTCATTGTCCGGACAGCGTCATAAACATTGTGTACTTTGAGGTAATGTCCAGCACGATTAATATTAATATTATTAAATGTTTTACACATGTATTATGAACCAGTTTACTGTGGAGATCGAGGACTAAAAACAGAAGATGTGCGATATTCAGACAACTTTAAAATTACCTCAGAACTGCATCTGTATTTAACACTTCTTATTTTAGTTCTTATTTACCTTTTATATAAAGTTTTAGGAGTGCAAACGTTACCTCAGTTGGGGTTCATTGTGAACCGAGGCGGGTACTCGTTGTTGTAACACCTGCTAGAAAAATTAGTTTAAACACAAATTATTCAATCAAATTCTGTCTATACTAAAGGTGGATATTGTTTTTATATCTGTCTATAATAGATAGATATTCATTCATCCATCCATGACCCTTCATCTGACCGTCCTTGTATTATGCATTAAAAAATATATTTTTTAAAGAGTCGTAAATATAAAAAATATATATTTTTAAAGGGCAAAAATTATAATTGCAAGTTATTTCCCCTGATATTGTATTAACAGTTATCATTTCATTGTCATTGTATAACTGAGGTTTAAAAATGTTTTCAATCCCAGCTATTTATAGGAGTTGCTAAAATGTTTCAAAAATAATGTATGTGATGTTTTAATTCACAGTGATTAAAACATACACAAATAAAAGTCTTGCAGCATAATTTTGTTTAAAACATCAACATTTAAGGTAATTTCAGTAGAATTTCTACCCTCAGGTGAGATAATATAAAGTAGTGTCTAAAAATTACTAATTTAAATTTAAATGCGACATTGTCTGATACAATTTACATTGAAGAGCTGATACGAGGTGATTTCGGATTACCTGTGTGTCTCATGCAGGGTTGCTCTTCTCATCTGATTGCGTTTATGAGCGCTTTTCATTTTAAATGCGAGTGATAGTTTTATTGTAGATCGTGTATAGCAATTCAGCGCAAATTCAAAAATATCAGAGAATACTGTTAAGCGTGCGTGCGCATACCGCACCATAGGGAGGGAGAGAGTGAGCTCGTACACAGAGAACTGGTGTGTGTGTGTGTGTGTGTGTGTGTGTGTGTGTGTGTGTGTGTGTGTGTGTGTGTGTGTGTGTGTGTGTGTGTGTGTGTGGGAAAACACTAACCTTTCGTTAAGTCATAATACTCGATCAACCGTCTTCTCTGTCAGTAGCATCTGTTGGCTGTTAACTTTTACGTGAAAAGACAACAGAGGAACCCAGGTGGAAAACACTGCCAACTTTTAACTCCCTCACTCAGTGTCAGAGAGGCACTGTCGAGGTTCCGCACGCAGCAGTGAGAAAGCGTGCACGCGAGAGAGAGGCGCTGCTGAGCGCTTGCAAAAGCACATGAAGCCGTTTTAAATAGTAAAATAAAATGTAAATGGTCATTTTTGATTTGTGCCAGTGTTGAGTCTGTGGCGGGGCGCCGTCCTCCTTCTCGTTTGCACGAGTCTCAAATCAAACAGTGATTGACAACTGGTCCAATGGTGTGGTGTGTGTCTGACAACTGGTCCAATGATGTGGTGGGTGTCATGGTATCTCTTTCCTCCTGTTTTAAAAACGCGCAACTACTCTGCTCTCTTCGTCTTCGCATTCGCGCGAGTCTCAAATCAAACAGTGATTGACAGCTCTCTGGTCCAATGGTGCAGTGGGCATTTTCAGGTTGACAGTAAATCTAGCTGGCCCAATGAGATTGGAGGGGGGGCACCAGGGGGGCCAATCATATTCCAAGGGGGGGCGGTGCCACCCCATGCCCCCCCTCTAGACACGCCCCTGCCCTGCGGCAATAATCAGGTGATGTCTGCATCATTTCACTTTGACATGCGATAATAACTTTTATTTGAAACCTTGATCACTCAATTTAAATAAAATGAAAACGTTTATTGAAATCAGTTTAAAAAAAAGGAAAATCGCCCAGGTCTACACCAAACATAATTCAGATTCTGTAATTAATGCTTGAGAAAACATTCTTAAGTGAAACATTAGAAAGTCTGAAACAAATTGTGATTGTTTTACTGACATTAAATGTTTTAATGTCTCTTTTTTCACCTTTAGTTTACACCCATAGAGTGAAAGTGATTGAGACCTTCAGTGAAGCTCCTCCTACAACAATCCACCAATAAATGCTGGAGTCAAACACACAGAGAAATCACTCCATGTGTGACAACTAAAATCTTCATGACATAATGTTGATGCTGGTGAAAGAGGAGCTTGAGAAGATGACAGATCCACAACCATGCAGAATAAAGGAAGAAGATACTGAGGAACAAATAGGTTGGTGTCTATTTTTCAGTCTTAATTATTGATGGTTGATGAATAATCATAAAAACATTGAGAAGCACGAGGAGAAGATAAACTTAAATCCATGAGATGATAACTTTCTGCATCTATAATAGATTCAGTAGAATTAGATTGAAACATCGGGTAAAGAGTTTTATCCCCAGCAACCTTCAGTGAATTGAATGACTGTGATCTCTGGGAATTGATCCACGTAGGATTACAAATTTATAAAATGTTATATCTTGAATGGCCTAACAACGGCCATGGTGATCAACACTGTAAATGTTTATGTTTTATCTAATATTGCCAAAATTATTCACAGATCATGCTATTTTTACTAAAATATTGAGGTGCATACGCTTAGATTAATTAGGCCTACGATTAATTACTTTCAAAAAGAAATACAAAACCAGTTCTAACTGAAAGAAAACAAGTTGACAAAAAGATAGAATCCAATGTTTGGTGATATTGGAAATAGGGGTGTGCCGGTTTCAGAATTGGTGATGACGGTTATGACGTGAGTGAAATGTGACGGTTTGTAACATAACCGTTTGTAGGGGAGGGGTGTAGGGTGGATGGGGGAGATCGGCGTTTTGCATGTTGCAACATTCGTCTGTTATAGGACAACTGACAAACGAGCAGATTAGCTACTTGCTCAACCTTTATTTAAAATTAACAGCAACACAACTAGCAGTGAATGTGCTTTAACCGCTATAACCCAATGACCCCCTTCTTTAGACTAAGAAGCAGAGGCGTCAAAATGGATTTTGCATGCAACCTTGAAATCAAAGAAGCGTTTTTTAATCTGTTACTTTCTTTTAATCTGTTTAATATGCCCAAATTATCAATTTTGTGCTGCGTCCGTGTCACTTTTCAGAGATTTTTGCGTTTTGATGGTGTTACATAACTTTTATGTGTAGAAAATGTGTAGAAAATGTATGGTTTACAATGTGACCGTCTCGACGTTATATTAGTAGAGTTTCTAGATTAATCTTCTTGGCACAACGCCAAAGTTCGCCAGAGTTCACGGGGCACTACTTGGTGGCCGCAGTGTTTCCTCTAGGATTTTTTCCAGCTGTGGCGGCAGGGGGCGCCCATGATGATTATAAATGCACATAATTTTTTTAAATGTAGGCTACAGTGAACTAACATGTTTTTTTTATAATTTTAATGCTGTCATTTACTTTTCCTTACATTTATAGCATATTGCTTGTCTATGTTTGATCTAAACTGTATTTTCTTAAAAAAAAAGTTTTATAGCTTTGCACGGATGTTTCATTGTAGTTTTAATGTAGTGTGCAAGTTCGTGCTCGTGTTCAGCGTTACAGTTTCCTGTTGCAAAGTCACGCACAGTCCTGTTTGTTAATCCGCACCGCTGTGATTGACAGAACACCAAGCCTAATGTGTCATAGCAGTGAGCAGATCGTAATGAGATCTCCTTATATGAAACACCTGAATCCACTAATCAAGCTCCTGCTCCTTTCAGATTGAGTACGTTTACATGCAGAGCATAAGCGGATAACTATCAAAAATCTGCTTATTACAGAAAACGGTTTTCATGCGTTTACATGCAAATTAATAAGCCGGCTATGCAGACAACTGCGTTTACATGGAACTTGCAGAATTATCAGTTTTCTCGCAGGCAGTGACATCACCACTTATAGTACATAATAGTCGTTCAAAAAGTCAACGGCATATCTGTCTTAAGCTGTATTGTTGTATCTCTTCTCGTGTCTGCAGAACCTGTAAATGTAACATGAGCTGCTATTTGAACAGTTTCTCTGCCAACTGCTTTAGTCGAGCGGAGACTTTTATGCGTTACTTTGCGCTTACTTCCACGTGTGACGTTAATCTTTCATACGCGGAGACATGCGCACATGGACAAAACCGTGAGAAAGCCAGTTAAGGTGTTTACATGCCACGTGAAATCGGGGTAATGAGCAAAAAACTACCTGTGCCTATCGTTTTTTGCTTACGCCGTTTATGGGCTTTCCCCCGATTAAAGAAAAACGATTTACGCGTTTACATGACACCACCTGTTATCAGTTTATTAAGCATAATCGTCGTAAGATATTATGTTTGAAACATTTCTTTATTTAACACACTAACAAACTGATTAACTTTCTGACATTTCTTATTTTCACTCATGTTCAACTGTGCAAATTAAAATTAATAATTGGGGGGTAAACATTATAAATATCACAATTAAATGTAAACAATAATGCATTTTTATTTAAAATGTTTTATATTGATCAGATCCTATCTGTGATTTTATTTGCTCTTTGTATAAAAGTGACTATCAACCAAAAGTACACAGCAAAAACTTCAGTGTTAAATTAACTCTCACAGAGTTGATTTCAACACTTTTTCAGAGTTTATATAGCTTCACACTTATCAGAGTTAAATGAACACTTTCAAGAGAGTTAATTTTTTAACACTAGGTCAGAGTTAAAATTTTAACACGAGGTCAGAGTTTCTTTGACTCAAATAAGTGTTAGTTAATTTTTTAACACTAGGTCAGAGTTAATATTTTAACACTAGGCCAGAGTTTCTTTGACTCAAAAAAGTGTTAAAGGGGTCATAATATGAGATTTCTAACATGTAAAATAACTTTAAATAAAACAGCCAACAAACTTTACAAGTTAGATGTAAAATGCCATTTTAGGTTTCAAACAGAGATGGTGATAGGGAAGATAAAGGCACAGAGGAGCATTAAAAAAAATAGTGTAAACAATTTAGTTTTACTTACAATTCAATCTGCAGGACACATGGAAATGGAAGACTGAAATGTGTGGGCGGAGTGTAATTACATCTCCAAGGAGTTAGTTTAACACCGCCATGATTAACTCTGTAGATTAACTCCAACTCTGAACAACAATTTACTCTAAATATGTTAAATTTACTCTTTGGGTGTTGAATTAAACTCAGAAACACTGAAATTTTAACTCTCCAGTTTTTGCTGTGTAATAATTTTAAGAGTTTAAATGTATATAAAATGTATTTTAAGCCTGCAATTATTTTGCCCACATAGCCAACCCACATGGGACCCATATATATTGCACATTTTAAGCCCATGGCCACATGAAACCCATGTTGCCCATATGGGACCAATGTGAGACCCACATATCAATGTTAATTAAAAGTAAAAAAGCATTTTTATTTAAAATGTTTTATACTGATCAAATCATATCTGTTATATTATTTGCTCTTTGTATAAAAGTCACAATCAACCAAAAGTTTTTATTTTAAGATTGTAAATGTATAAAGATGTATTTCAAGCATAAAAATGTTTTGCCCACATAGGTGCCATGAGGGCCCACATTATTATCCCACATGGGCAAATCTATATGGGGCCCACATGGGACCCACATATATTGCTCATGTGAAGCCCATGCCCATGTGTAACCCATGCTGCCCAGGTGGGGCACACATATCAATGTTGGCTGAGGTTTTAGGCGTGGCGAGCCGCCACGGTAGAATGTATATAGCGGAAACACTGGGACGTGTCTCAATGCAAAGGCTGCAGCCTCCAGAAGTTGGATTTCTAGGCTGCATACGTCATCAAGACTTGTCTTGTCTTGTTTCAGAATATTAACAATTATATAGTTGACTGTTATTCTTATGTATTAGTAAATTGTTGTAATATGCTTATGACTTGCAAATGTAATTGTCAGTTAACTTGGATAAACCAGGCTTAATGACGTATGCACCCTGCGACCTCCAGTATCTGCTTTTTCTCTCTCTCTCTCTCTCTCTCTCTCTCTCTCTCTCTCTCTCTCTCTCTCTCTCTCTCTCTCTCTCTCTCTCTCTCTCTCTCTCGCGTGCTTGATCATCAAGACGGATACAGGATGGTAAAAGGTCGGAAAACCAAATCCTATTTAGCAAAAAAAGTTTTCCGTCTCGTTTAAAGAAATGTTTTGCGATGTCCAGCTGGGCTTTGTTTACAACGCGTCTATTTCTGCTAAATACGCGAACTACTGATCTGTACTACACTGAACTCCTGAGACATCAGTCAATCAGTCAGACACTTAAAGCCAGGTAAAAAATCACTGTTTTTTGCAAAGAGGGCAAGAAATGACTACAGCAAGATTATATTTGTCTAATAAAGGCATATTGTGGTTGAGATTATAAAACTCTATTTGTATCTAAAAATGTCTCTCATTTTCTTACCTGCACAATGAAGGATAACAGAAATTCTGAGTGTGCTCACATACAACATGTGTTTTTGTTACCACATTTACTTTTAAAATAATCTGAAGAGTTTGGTTCCAAAATGCAATAAATCCATTTTGACAAATTTCGGTAAAAATGTGTTTTCTATACCAAGAAAATGACACCACTATTTTCTGTTACAAACTTTCACATAGCATCTTTAGGTTATAAAAAATTCAAATCCATACCTTGATTTTCCAAGATTTATTATAAAAACAAATAATTTTTTCCTCAAAATGCAATAGATCCATAAGTTTTTTTTTCAAAATTCTATAAATCTATTAAATCAATG